>NC_056743.1:1261789102-1261790774 GCF_019279795.1 Protopterus annectens
ATTTGTAAATTACTCTGGTCAGCATCAAATGAACAACAGGAATTTTGTACAAACTCACCCTCCCCCAATACCAGCATCAGAAAGTGATACTAGACCAGCACAAAGAGTTGCGGCTCCCAACTTTAACAGGTTTTATGTTCCTCACACACCCCCTCCTCCACCTAGGTTTCAGCAGGTTGAATTGGCCGAGGAATTTACTGATGAATTGCAGCAACCTTTTTTATTACAAGACCAAATTAATGGTTTCCAAGCAGACTTAACACCTCCGATGGCGCCGAGAGGCAGAGGTACAGGGAGAGGGAGGGGGAGAGGCCGAGGTGGACAGAACCGGTTCCACTTCAGAGGCAGGGGCATGACAACCAGGAGTACTATGAGAGCAATCTACCAATAGACAAGCTGCACATACTTTCTGGAACTATTTTTAATCTTACAGACAGAGATTTTTCATCTGTCCATATGCAGGTGCTTGAGAAAGGATTTTCTTTTATACCTGCTCAAAGAGCAAATGTTACAGATGTATTACTAGACTTACACTTATTTTTAAGAAAGCTGAATTTAAAGTTTTTCTTTCCTGAACAGAATAGCAGCCAGGAAATTGATAATAATATTAGTGCCACTAGTAGTAGCATGGATTCCACAGGTTCATCCGCAAGTAATTTTAACAATAGTGTTCTTAGAAAAAGGAGTTTATATAACCCAGCATTGAATAACACCCTGCACACATTTCTGAGAGTTTGCGAACAAGATATTAGAAACTTGTTAAAACAACCTGCTGGCAATAAGTGGTTTAACCTTTCCATTTCAGAACAGCGTGCCTTGTATGAATTAAGTCAAGATAAAATGCTCAGAATTATGAAGGCAGACAAGGGCACTGGAATTGTGCTAATGGATCAAGAGAAATATATTGATAAAATTGAAAGCATGCTTACAGACAATGAGTTCTACAAAACAGTGACAATGAAAGAGGTGAATGCACATTTTAAGAAAATAGCATGCTTAAAGCTTTGGAACATACACAGCAACTTTCCCTTGAGGAATTAGTATTTTTACAAACACATAACCCCAACTTAGGCAAAATGTTTGGGATTCCGAAAATACACAAGAATCAGAAAGACCCTCCTTTCAGGCTAATAATTTCTAACAAGTTTAAGACTGAAAATATTTCGGAATTTCTTGACAGTGTGTTCAACCCTATAGTGCAGGCTACAGAATACTATATAAAGGATTCCTGGGATTTTCTTAACACACTGTATGAATCTAGACTGGATTTTACTAACTGCACGCTGGTTTCCCTTGACATAGTTGCTTTGTACACAAACATCCCACATCATGAAGGGCTAGAAGCTATCAGGCTATTTCTTAACAAATATGCTGGCTTTACTGACAATCACATTGAAACATTAACAGCTCTTACCACGGCAGTTCTTACTAACAATTTCTTCTATTTCAACAACAAATGTTACAAGCAGGTTAAAGGAGTGGCTATGGGTTCAAAAATGGCCCCAGCCTTTGCAAATCTTGTACTAGGTACATGGGAACTGGAAACCCTTAAACTGTTACCTAACTTTGACAAAGTGCATCTCTATAAACGTTTCATTGATGATATTTTTTGTGTGGAGTGGACATTTAACAGAATTGAACACGTTTATTGAATCCTTATCTTAGTTCATAA
>NC_056743.1:1261791274-1261859908 GCF_019279795.1 Protopterus annectens
CCTCATGGAGGAGTTAACTATGGAATTAAGAGTCACAAGCTGAGAAGCTACTTTGGCTGGTGGTCCCTCAGAGGGTATCTCCAAGCTCTTTCAGGAGATCCCTTTAAAGACGTGTAAAAATAAAATAATTCAGGGACCTCACTGAAAAGGTCGCTGAAGCAAACATTCGCTTTCCATATCTGTCCATCGTCCGAGACTCTTTGTTCGGAGGATGAACAAATGAAGAGGTCTCTGCTAACTCTTTCTTGGTGGCTGCTGCTACCACCATGGCATCAATGGGCACACCTTTGGAAAGGAATTGCTTGTCCTGGGGGGCTGTTATAAATTTATTTGGTCTCCTCGGAGTAGGTTCCACAGAATCTGGAGCTGACCAAGCCTTTCTAACCACTACAGACATGAGTGGATCAAAAGGAGGAGATACCCAGGAGGTGGAAGGTCGGGAACCGAATGCGTCTAGGTATACAGACTCATCCTCTGTAGGGGCTAGGGAAATCCAGTCCCTCCTCTGCCTAAGCATTTTAAGGATGTCCGAAAAGGAAACATCTTCAGAGGGAGACCTTGGGGACCCTTCCGATTCATCCATGTCTGTATCTGAAGTGACAGACTCAGGGAAGTCTATGTGCTTCCTCTTGCACTTCTTCCGGAGAGGCTCCTCCGAGTGATAAGAGGAGGCTTCGGAAGGAAAGGGATCACACAATGGCATGTCCTGGGGCATAGGTTCCCTACGCTTGGGGTCTGGAGGAGGAGTAGAGGTTGGCACAGACACGATGGGGAGGAGCCGATGGAGCTGGCAGTAGAGTTGTCTCGGGGGACGGCACACTCCGCATGACCTCGAAGGTGTCCTGACCTCTAGGCAGAGAAAGCTCTGGCTCCGAAGAAACAGGAGTCTTTCTCCGAGTTGAGGGTGATGGCTCTGAGGCCGATATTGGAGCCGAGCTCACCTGCGCCGAAGCTCCGAGGGGGAGAATGGGATCGGGACAAGGGTCCGATGCCACTCCCCCCCTCTGAGCCAACGAGAGAACCTCGGTGTCCAGATCCCTCGATAGAAAATACAATCCAAGTAATCGGAGCCAACGCCAGAACCGAAGGAGAAATGATGATCAGCGCCGACGGTTCTACTGCCCGAGAATCCATGGTCTCCGGCTCCAAGCTAAATGTAGTCGGAAGAGAAATAGAAATAGAGGTGGCTGGAGCCGATACCTGTTGAGGTGGGCTGGACAGAATTTTTGCCAGTGCCTGTGACTAAAGCAACCTACTTACTACTCTCTCCACATCATGATCCGATAATCTAGAGGATCGAGAGGAGTGGGAAAAATGTTGGCTATTTCACTCTGTAATAAAGGTTACTGTGGTGTCGAGTGGATGGACTCCAAGGATGACGTCCCCAGTCTCTTATGGCTCCGAGACGGCTCTGAAATAGCAGATGGAGCTGATGGAGGAGTTGTCTTGTTGATGCCAGCCGGTACCGACATACTTGGCTGGTCAAGTAAAGGAGTCGGCACTGAAGGTGGAGCCAACTGCTTGACAGACTTAGGGGATTTCTCTGGCTGAGTACTTTTAGCCGGAGAATCCTGAGGCTTCAATAATCCCCAAAGGATTAATTTTTTTTGCGCTCTTGCAGGACCCTTGGACTAAAAGCATGACATATAGAACAGGAGTCCTGCAGGTGAACAGTGCCCAAACAATAAACACAACTAGTGTGCCCATCTGTCAGAGACATTTTCTGACAGCACGAGTCACACTTTTTGAAGCCAGATACCTTAGTCTCTTTAGACATTATAGTAACAACAACCACATAACAAATAATGAAAAACTATACTATAAAAACCAGAACAAATAGAGTTTTTTTTTTTTTTTTTTTTTTAACAGTTAAAGAAAAGAAGGAAAGCCTCTAATTTAAACGGCTATCCTGGGGGGCTCTCTAATTTAAATGAGTTCAAGGGAACAGAAGGCCTGAGAGTTATGGAGCGACGGCCAACAAAGCTAAAATACACAAACGCGAAAAAGGGATAAAGGAATATTATGTAAGTGCTAAAAGGACAATTACTTGACAAACTTTCAAGAAAAAAACAACAATATAATATCAAAAAGATTATACTAAGCCTGAGCCAGTAGGGAAACAACCTCGCAGCCGAACAGGCAAACGAGATCTGGGTAGCCGACACTGGGCATTCTGGGATAAGGGGTAGCCTCGAGCCAGTAAATAGCTCTCTAGCTATAGAAGATGGCCGAGTCGGAGCAGAGGATCGGCTCTGAACCCAAACAGCAAGAACGAAGGCGAGATAGACAACTTAACATCTACTGGTTATACTCATGAATATATAATTATCTAATAAATGTTTATAAGAATGCTCACTGGCATACATGGTTTTACATAATCTTGCAACATGCACAGATACCGTGGACAGTACATTCAGGAATACATCACTGACTTGTAAATACATAAAAGGTAAACATATTTTTACTACATTTCTAACTCAAACATAACATTATTCTCAAAAGACTGAATTTGACCATTTCACCAAAAAGTTAGGACATAAACTGGAGTGCTAGTACTCTGAAGGGAGAAAAATAATCTTCATAGAGAAATTTAATACAGGGCAGATGTGAAGACTGTCTTGTCTTGTAAGTTGCATCGGGTCAAAAGGCAAGAAAAACAAAAGCAGGAATGCTGTACTCCAAATGTACTTTGAGCTTTTTTTTTATATATACACCAATAAACAGGTTAGCCTACTAGGCATTCAATACCCTATAATTTTTAAAAACACTGTCTAGAATTTTCCATCTGAGTAAAAATTTAATAATCTGTGTATCTGTTTTTGTGTTTGTTTACATCTGTGTAAAAATCCTTTTGTGTTTTATTTTGTGTTTTAAACTGTAAAAATGTAACAGTTTGTTGAATGTCTTATTGGAGCTTTTCTCCCCGGGCCTCCATTGAAAATGGACATGTATCCAGTCGGACTATGTCAGTAAATAAATGTAAAATAAAAAAAGTACAGCTATTTCATGCACACTAACTGCTCTGCTCGAATACATGTTTTAAAGTAAATACAAAAGAGCTGAAATAAACCTATATCATTGATCTACTTATGTATGCAGGAAATAACATAAACCTCACCTTAAAGCTAAATCAAATCTGTATTTTGGGATATTACTCTATAGTTGCACTCATGAAGGGAGGAAGGACAGAGGGGAAATGTAGTGAAAGTAGTGCAAGTTTTTAAACATTCAAAGAAATGAAAAGAATATCAGTGTTTGTGGGTAGTTCTATGATGACAAAGAAAGAGCAAGGAAGGATGCAATCATAATTACTTCTTACAAATCACACAGAACATTATCTGATATGTTTAACATGGGTGTTTTACTTGTTTGGGACCTAGTTATCATGAAAGAACTGACAGCAGATATGAAAGGTTAATATGAAATGTCTTTAGTAAGTCTGACCAACATTTAATTTAACAAGATGATAATGAATATAGCAAACCACTCGACAGAGTATAATAAAATTCTTTACTTGGAATACCATGAAAGGTTTTCCACTTCTGAGAGTATAAGAGAAAGTAAACTGGGGGGGGGGGGGGGGGGGGGGTGATAAATAGAGTAAAAAGAGTTATGTATTCACCATAACTTAGCATCTGTGTTATCCTATTTCACTATTCATCACTTCTGGGTTGTAGGATCTGACCTCTGCCTGTCTTTTTTTTATATGATAGTGTGCAACCTGCAGATACACAGAGCACTTCCACTCGTCCTTGTGCAGAAGGGGCATGATGGACTGGATAGTGACCATCCGGGACTTTTGACTTCTTGACAAAGAAGTTTAACTCACTTAAGTCCAGGATTGGACATAGGTCTCCCGTTTTCTTTGGCACCAAAAAGAAGTGACAATAAGTTCCAGATCCTCATTGCCCTGGAGGGACCTCTTGGATGGCTCTCTTCTGAAGAAGCTTGAGCACTTCTTGCTAAGCTAACTCCCTCTGACGGGGTGGCACATCTGGAAGAAGTATCCTGACTGGTGGGGGTTTGGAGGGTAAAGGGAATAAGCCCCTGGAAATACTGCTTAGCATCCACCAATCTCTTGTGATGCTTGCCCAGGTCAAAGGGTACAGAGACAAATGATAACTGACTGCCTTGAGGCCAGGACAGTTGGGCAACACATCATGAGCACTGGAAGGGCTTCTCAGAGAAGGGTTCAGGGTTCCCTGGAGCCCTGATTTTGCAGACCCCCTCTGATTCTAGGGCGACGGCTGCCACTGAACCCTCTCCCTCGACCTCTAGAAGAGGGTTCACCCTGAGCCTCCTGAAAAGAAGACTGCGGACTTTCAGAGCCACAATTTCTAACTCCCTCACTGTTTCTTAGAAAAGGACCACCGAGGAGTAGAATATTTGATTTCCACAGCCAACAAGGTCTTCCCTTCTTGCTCACGGTGGGTCAATGTGTCTGACTGATAGACCAAAGAGAGTTGATCCATCTAAGGTGGTACTGGTGAAGGACGCTTTAAAGGACTCCACAAACCCGCACAGGCATAGCCGGGCGAAATGCCGAATAGCGATGCCTATGCCGGCCACTTGAGAGGTACCTTCCACAAATCAACCTCATTGAAGAATTAGCGAGGGAAGCAAGAGTGGATAGCTTGGGAGACACTTTGTTCACGTCCTTGTCAAGCATCTACTCAGAAAGGGAAGTGGAGAGTTCCTTAACCAAATCCCTTTGGAGGCGGGTGAAGTGTGCCAAGTAATTAAGCGCCAGCAGATCAAATGTAGCTGAGGCGAAAACCTGCTTTCCATGTCTGCTGATCACCTGGGATTCTCAACTGAGGGGATCGACAGACGTACTTTACTCCTTCAACTCCTCTTTAGGGGAAGCAGCTACCACGGTAGCATTGACTGGCACCCTTTTGTCCAAAACTGTCTATTCGTGGGTGGACTTAAGAATTTGTCTGCTCATTTGGGCAGTGTATCCACAGTATCAGGCTCCTTCCATGCCCTGCTGGTGATAAGGTGCATCAGTTCATCAGCATGGGGAACCCAGGTGGCAGATGGCCCCATCCAGAATGTCTTCAGGAACTTGGACTCCTTGGAGAATAGGGACTGGGAGGACAATTAGCCCTTCAATTTGAAAATCTCTAGGATGTCTCCAAAATAGACATCTTCAAGCAGAGATCTGAGGGACCCAGCCCCTTCATTGAGGTCCGTATCTTCAGTGAGAGACTCCATCGAAGAGTGTAAGTGCCACCTCTTACACATCCTCTTCCGGGGTACATCCTCTGAGGGGGCTCAGGAGAGCACTCGGAAGAGTGGGGAACCCCAGGTGGGGTAATTCCCCCTTGAAGGCTGGTTCAAGAGGGCTGACCAGAAGCAGGATGAGAAAGCTCAGCTCTCAAGAGATGGGGGGGTGGTTGGGAAGGGCCCTGGAGAGCAGGGGAGGCAGCTCTAGCAGTGGAGAAGGTCCTCTATACTACCTGGAAGGCCAAAGGGCTGGACGTTGCCCCCTACCCATTCCCAGCAGGCAAGACCACCTGAGAAGTGGGAGCAGAGCATGCCACTGCCTCAAGACCCCCAGATAATACTGGCCCCAAACTGTCAAGAAGCGCAGCACCGAGGGTCAGAAAACTGTCTAAAAAACTGGACCAGAAACTTCTCCCAAGGACGCCAGAGCAACTTCTTGGGTACGGGACCCAGTTTGCTCCAAGGGAGGAAGAGCACAGCCAGTCAGCAACTCAGACGGGATAGAAACAAAGTGAGCTCTAGGAGTCATCACCTCCTCACCAGTCCCCAGGTCCTGGAAGTCCAAAACCACCTGGGTTGGACAAGGAGATTGAACTGTAGGGGCAGGGGAAGGAGCCCTGGCCAGCTGGGCAGGGGACGTAAAAACTCAACTCAATTTGAGTCTTGAAGAAAGACCTCAGCATCCTGTCCATGTCAGATGGGAGCAAGCTCCTGGAAGACCTAGAAGAGGCTGATGACCTAGCTGGAGACACATGTCTAGACCCCACGGACCTCCTATACCTCTCAGAACGGCTTCTGTGCCTGGGAGCTGTAGCTCCAGGCCAGAACCTGATGGACAGTCCCCAATAAAGATGGTGGGATCCAACAAGGGTCTTGGATCTGTCAGCTTTGGATAAGAGGGCAACTGAGGATTTCAGTGTTTAGAATTCGAATGCCTCGGATGCGAGAAGGTCAGATCCATGGCAGGTCTAGTCTTGGCCAGATCTGAAGGCCTTGATCTGGAGACCTTGTTTCTGGGAGTAGACTCCCAGGACCTCGGATCCAAAGGCCTCAAACTGGAAGCCTTGGATCCAGCACTAGACTTGCGGGATCTTGGATCAGAGGTCCTCTGATCTGACAGCGCTGAGGCTGGAGTCGGATCCAAGGAGCTAGGATCCGATGGCCTAGGCTTCTTGAAGAAAGAGGACCCTGAGATAGAGGGTGCCTTTCTCATGTGGTCAGAGGGATCCGGCTTGGTCGGAGACTGGTGGACCAATGGACCCACCTGAGCCATGCCTTTCAATAGTAACTTATTGCGGCGCTCGACCAAAGCCCTAGGGTTGAATGCAGCACAAATGCCACATTCAACCTCCAGGTGGTCAGCACCCAAACAATACAGGCACTCCTCCTGTGAATCAGAAATGGGCATCTTCCAACAACACTAAGAGCACCTCTTAAATCCTGCTGGCTTGTGAGACACGAGGGGCTGAACAGCAGACCAAGCACCAAAGCTAAAATACAAACCAAAACCATTAACCAGGGGCCAAACCACAGTCAAAAACCAGCAAGAAGACAACAACAAAAGTACAGTTTTGTACCTACCATAAATGTAGATGTTCGAAGATCCACATTGCTGCAGTCCTTACACTTGGGTAGTCCGCTGTCCTCGGTCGGCCCGAATATCAAAGTATAAGGCTGACGTCGGTCAAGGCGCATTAGACTGACATCAGGACGTCAGGGTACAAATGCGCATGACCGACGTCATATCCTCAGTCTTTTCTTGCCCCAGATGTCAGAAGACCCTAACAAGAAAGGTCAAAACCCAAAGACAACAAAACCAACAACCAACCACCCTAGCACTAATAATATGTACAATATATACAATATACACAATATTTACAATCCAACCCACACAACCGCCTCTAACTACAGAGGGAAGGAGGAGATTGGACTGCAGCAATGTGGATCTTGAACATCTACATTTATGGTAGGTACAAAACTGTACTATGTTCTTCATCTCACATTGCTGCAGTCCTTACACTTGGGTAGAATCCCAAAGCAGAGGTAAGGGAGGATGGCACAACTATAAAGAAGCAGGAGCTGCCAAAATGCCCTGTAAAATAGCAGTGGCAAAACCAGCCTAGATTTAGAGTAAAGTGGAAGGTGATAATGCTTAGAGAAAGTATGCACAGAACTCCAAGTAGCTGCCTCCAAGATATCTTTAGTTGCCACCCCTTAAAAAGCTGTTGAAGTGGCAGTAGCCCTAGTGGAATGAGGCCTAATCCCAGCTGGAACCTCCTTGCCATGATGGGAATAACAGAAAGCAATGCAAAACCCAATCCACTTTGAAATAGTTTGTTTTGACACAGGCTTGCCCTGAGAACTCAAAGCAAAAGAAACAAATAACTGCTGAGACTGCCTGAACCCTTTAGTTCTGCTCAAATAATATCGCAACTGCCTGTGTATATCCAAAGTGTGCAAAATCTTTTCCCCTTTATTTTGGGGTTTGCATAAAAGGTAGGCAAATGAATAGTTTGGTTTAAAGACACACTAGAAACCACTTTAGGCATAAAGGAAGGATTAGTACGCAAAGATACCCTATCCTTATGGAAAATTAAGAAAGGCTCAACTGCCATAAGGGCCTGTAATTCAGAAACCTTTCTGAGAGGTAATGGCTAACAAAAAGCAGTCTTCCATGATAAATATTTCAACTCAGCAGTAGCTGCAGGTTCAAAAGGTTGTAGAGTGAGTTTCTCCAACACAAAATTGAGATCCCAAGCAGGAGTAGGAGCTCTCCGGGGTCTTATATTCTTTGCCCCTCTAAGGAATTGCTTAAACAAAGGATGAGAAAACAATGGTGGGTCACAATCATAGTGAGCAGAAATTGCTGCAGCATGAATCTTAAAGAGAAGGACAAACCTTTGTCCAGTAACTCAGTAAGATATTGAAGAGCCACACTTAAATTAGGCTTAGAAACATCAAATGCTTTGCTGCACTCCAAAATAAAATCTCTTCCATTTATCCTCGTACACTTTCCTTGTACTAGGCCTTCTGGCTTCCAAAATAACATTCAAAACTTGCTGTGGAAGCTGAAACCCTCCAGGGTTTAAAACAGAATATGCCAGGCTGTCAGGTGAAGAGAGTGAAGTTTGACATTGAGTAAATGACTGTTCTCCTGAGTCAGCAGGTGTGGAATCGAAGGTAAAGGCCAAGGAGGCTCCCGTACCAGACTTCTCAGTAGTGGGTACCAATGCTGTCGAGGCCAATCTGGAGCTATTAAAATCATCTTTGGCTTGTCCTGTCTGACCTTCAGAAGTACCTTTGGGAGGAGAGGCAGAGGTGGAAAGGCATACACATGAAGATTGCTCCAATTGAATGAAAGAGCATCCACTTTCCAAGCTGTGGGATGAAAACTTTTTGTGCAAAACTTTGGCAACTGGTAGTTTAGTGGAGAAGCGAACAGATCTATGTCTGGAGTTCACCATGACACTGTCAATTTCTGAAATACATGAGGATCCAATTTCCACTCGTGGGGATCCATAATTTGTCTGCTCAACACATCTGCTAAGGAGTTCTGTGCTCCCGGCAGAAACCTTGCCTGAAGATTTAGCTGTAAACTGAGAGCAGTCTCCCACAAAATCTTTGCTTGTCTGCACAGAGGATAAGAATGTGTTCCCCCTTGCTTGTTGATGTACCACATGACAGTTGTGTTGTCTGTTAGAATCAACACCTGCCCTGGAAGAAGTAAATCCTTGAAAGCTATTAATGCAAATTGGACTGCTAACATCTCCTTCAGGTTGATATGTAGATGTAGAAGTCTGGCAGGCCACGTGTCTTGTATCCACTTTCCATTTAGATGAGCTCCCCAAGCTTTGTCTGAGGCATCTGTCGTTAGAATCTGACTTGCCTCTGGCGGGTCACAGAGAGTCCCTTGTTTAGGTGACATTCCTGAGCCCACCACAAAAATTCCTTTTGAATGCAAGGTATTATCTGAATGACAGTGTCCAAATCTTGGCAGTGCTGTGTCCATACATTTTTGAGATACCATTGTAGCTTCCTCATATGCAGTTTAGCATTGGGAAGCACCAGAATACAAGATGCCATGAACCCCAAGGCTTGAAGGACTGTCCTTGCAGTCAGCCTGGACTGATGAGACAATTGATGGAAGTAAAGAAAGATTCTTTTGTTTGTCCGGGGTCTACAAGGCCATCTGGGATGCTGTATTCAGTCTCACACCCAGAAAGCACATGTCCTGAGAGGGTACTAGACTGGACTTTATTTCGTTCACAGAATACCCCAGGCATCTTAGCACTGCTATCACATAGTGTAGATGATGAAGAAGCTCTTCTTTTCCTTGAGCCAGAATCAGACAATCGTCCAAATAAGGATAGATCTGTATTCCTCTTAGTCTGAAGAAAGCTATCACTGGAGCCAGAACCTTGAATACTCTGGGCGCAGTAGATAAGCCAAAGGGCAATGCAGAGAACTGATAATGAGAAGTCCCAGCCGAAAAGCGTAGATACTTCCTGCAACTTAGCCTGATAGGAACATGAAGGTAAGCCTCCTTGAGATCCAGAGTCACCACCCAATGATCTTTGCCCAGCAGAGGTAAAAGTTGTTGTAACGTCAACATTTTGAACTTGGGAATGTCCAGATAAGTGTTGAGGATAGATAAATCCAAAATTGGTCTCCACGTGTTCCCCTTCTTTGGTACTAGGAACAGGCGAGAATAAAATCCTAGGCCCACTTCTGACAGAGGGACCGGCTGAATGGCTCCTATTTGGAGCAGCAGAGAAATCTGTTTGTGAGCCTCTATTCTTTGCTGAGGAGGAACGTCTGGCATGCCTTTGAAAGGAGGCAAGGTATGGAAATAAAACCTGTAACCTTGGTGTATGATATCCAATACCCATCTGTCTTGGGTAATTAAACTCCAATTTTCTTTGAAAAGTGCCAACCTTCCTCCCAAAGGTGCTGCCAGTCGAGAAGACTCTGGCAGCTGAAAAGGTAGGTCATTGGGTCTGTTTCTGAAAGGACTGACCCCTGCCCTCACCGAAGACTGTGCAGGTGAACTCCCTGTTCTAGGCCTGAAAGAGCCCTGAGCTCTGCCCTACCCGTCTAGACCTGCCCCTAGACTGGGAATCATAAGAAGGATCGTCCACCCCTTAGTAGGCCAATTTCTGCTAAACTTGGAGGCTGAACCTGCAAAAATCTTTAACAGTCTGCATAGACTTAGCCTTGTCTTCCATTTTCTTTAAGACTGCCTCAACAGGTGAACCAAATAACACATCAGATTGTAAAGGAGCATCCAAAATCCTTGTCTTAACATGGTCAGATAAATTCTGATCCCTCAGCCAGGCATGCCTGCGAAGAACTGACCCTGTGGCAGCCACCCTAGGCGAGGCCTGTACAGCATCAAAACCACATTGCAAAGAATGCTTACCCACTTGTTCAGAGACATGTACCAAATCCTGTAACTCTTTACAGTCAATACCTTCCGCCAGAGCATCTACCTTAGACTTCAATTGAGACAGTAGATAGTTTTGGTATTTCAACATGTGAAACTGGCAATTTAGAGCCCTCATAGCTAGGGTGGAAGACGTATAAACTTTCTTTCCCCATCTATCCAAAGCCCTAGCCTCTTTATCTGGAGGAACGGATTTTTTACAGAAGCCCTAACACCCTTAGGCCCCTGACTAACAGTTTCTGGGTCCGCCCTAGGACTCTTAAAAAGAAACTTATGAGCTTCAGGCACCCTATAATACCTATCCGGCTTAACAGGAGCAGGAGGCAAGGAATCAGGATTAAGAGAAGCCTCTGCAAATACATCCTCCACCACATCCAAAACAGGAGGTATAGCCAAAGGCCTATGCTGGGGTAAAAACAGAAATTCCCTAAGCCTTTTCCTGGAATCAGAGAAATCCTGACCTTCCCACTTAAAATGCTCCCTCATGGAATGGAGGACCTCTGAAAAAGAAAAATCCTCAGGAGGAGAAGCAGAAGGAGTAGAATCATCCACATCAGAATCAGAATAAGGAGAATACTCCTGCAAGTCTTCAGCCGAAGACTCTGAAACATCTGAAGCCTGCTCAAAACTCCCCAACTCAGGTTCCACCCTAGGCCTCTTATCAGGAGGGGGCAAAGAACCTCTAATTAAGGTAATCAAATCTTCTGCCATTTTAAGCATATTCTTCTTGGGCACAGTTCCTGAAGAACTAGGAGTGACACCAACTGAAGCTAAACCTGGCCTGCCTCTGGGAGAAGCCTTGGAAACAGAAGGCCTAACCACCCTAGGAAGGGATGGGGAGTACAGTAACCTGAGAAGCCCCTTCAGCCTGACTTGCCTCCTGAGAGGCCACATCCTGCAACAACAAGGTCTCCCCCCCTGGGCCTCCAGAGAAACCTCCGGTGGAACCACCGGCTCCACCGATACCTCTAAAGAACTGGCGTCCGGTACGGACGACTTCGTCTACCCTGGGCTTAGCTGCTTTATCCTTGCGCTTCTTTGAAGAAGCGACGCGTCAGCATCCGGCGGCATAGTGTAATTGCACCGCTTCCCAAAGACTAACCTGGCACAATCTAACCTTCTCTTAATAGTGCGCTTATTGAATCTAGCACAAAAGCGACACCCAACAACGTCGTGCTCAGGTCCTAAACAAGGAATACACAAGGTATGATAATCTCTATGCGGTATCTGTTTCCCACAAAATACAGTTATTCACTTTTTCTGACATCCGGTAAACCACTGAGGCAAGAAAAAGCAAAATATTCCCTAGCAGGTACTTAGCCAACTTTGACTCGGGCTGAAACTCGAACTTCGAAACATTTCAGAGCATGAGCGGCATTGCTGCTTCTGCATCGGACCATGCGGGAAAAAAGACTGAGGATATGACGTCGGTCATGCGCATTTGTACCCTGACGTCCTGATGTCAGTCTAATGCGCCTTGACCGACGTCAGCCTTATACTTTGATATTCGGGCCGACCGAGGACAGCGGACTACCCAAGTGTAAGGACTGCAGCAATGTGAGATGAAGAACATCACTAGTAGATAAATCAAAAGTAGGAACAACAAATGAGTCTAAGCCTAAGTTCTAACAGAGATTTTTCAAACGGAGTAAAATGGCACCAAAAGGGCTGACAGATAGAGAATAGCTAGAAGGGAGGGGAGGCTAAGAAGCTACAAAAACTATAACTTAGAACTCTAAGGAGCCAAGTAATTTTAAGATCTATAAGGACAGAAAAGGAATTCTGAAAATAAGCACTTATCCCACTGAAGGACTCAAGCCAGAGGAATCATGTCTGTAGAGGTGATGCGGCAAATGAGACCTGAGGAGTTAGAGAGCAGCAAGGGATTATGGGAGTGGGAGGAGCTCGAGCTGAGGCAAAAACCCACTTTCCATGTCTGTTGATTGCCCAGGATTCTCAACTGGTGGGATGGACAGATGTACTCTGCTTCGCCAACTCGAGCCTAGGATCTGTCTGAAAAGTTGCTTGCTCGTTACCAATGTCTGATCTTACGACCAAGAAGTGAGGAATAGTGATATAGACAACATCAGATCATTCAAAATCAGGAATTTTTTCCTTTCAAATCACACTATCATAACTTGTCTGCATATAATGACACAAGGGTTAGACTCAAAATAACTATAGAATAGAACGAACATTACACACAACTAAGAGCCAAATAAACAAGGAACTGATCTACCATTCATGAACTGTTACTGAGAGGAGAGATACCTTTGGTATGTTTATTTACTTCTTTATGGTACGCCTTTCATACAAACAGATTTTACACCAATTAGACAATGATGTCTAAACTTTGATCTATTACCTCTTGCTATGTACTTGTTCAATAACATTAAATGGTAAAACATTACTGACAGCTTGAAGGGAAATTACAAACATAATGTGTCCATCAATGAAGTGTTTTTTATATACGTATGACATATTGAGATGCAACAAATCCCTTGCATTACAACTTTCCTCTTATGTCCCCTCCTTGCCTTCCGCTCTTCCCTCAATTGCTTCTGTCTCTTTTCTGTATCCTCCCTCCTTTTAAACTTTAGCAGTTCAGTATGTGAATGTGTGTTTTACATACAAGCACTAAATAAAAGTAATTTATTGTTATAAGATGTTGACTAATTCAATACACTTAAAAGTTATATAACCATAAACAAACTAAAAGGTAGTTAAACATATATAACACCAAATGCAGTACTCTAATTTATGTTAGCACTGACATTTTAAAGTTTACTCATTAAAAGATGTTTTCTACGACCTTAGTTTTCCTTTAGCAGCTTTATAAATACAGAGTTTTAGAGTTACTGAAATAGTTTGAAAATTTAGCTTAGTTTCTAATTAAGATAAGGGATCAATAGATCCCAAAATAGTGGTAGCAAAAGTGTACGTTTTGCATTTAAAGTTTGTTTTTATCCACCCCCCTTACATCCAGTCTGATGAATGTGAATATGAATTTTAAAGGTAGCAGTAGACAAGGCACCACTGTATGAAGAATGTAAAAGTAAAAAATATTTTAAGCTAACCACATGGTAAAAACATTAAACATATTGTCAGTTAGTATCAATGGTCTAAATACAAGCAGAAAAGATGTGGTTTAAGTAAATACCCACAAACGCATACAACTGGTGTTCCATTTATACAAGAATCACACAAATGGAGAAGACAGAGGTAGATTCACGATAGAACAATATAAAACATTCACTGAATATTATTACAAATCCAAACAGTAAGGTGCATTAAAAATTGTGTGTGTGTGTGGGGGGGGGAATGCCAAGAGTCAAATTTATTTAAAATGATATAAGTGGAATGCTTTCCAAGACAGTCATTGAATAAAATATTAAAATATAATACATATGCTAGCAAATCCTTACTGGATTCTTAGTTTTGGTGCTAAATAGGCAAGAAAACATCTGGGAATTTTATTGACTCTTGTGAAAGAAGTATCATTTTTGGGAGGAAACTGTGTATTAAGTAAGAAAGACAGAAGTGAAATTAAATCCCCTGGAACCTCCACTACAGCTAAAGTTTTAAAAGTTGGACAGAGTCAGTTAAAATAATAGATTAAGCAGAAGAAAAAAAAATTGCATTAAAATGTACTGACCATTTATACATATTTGATACTCTGTTATAGTAGATAGTACTTATAGCCAAGGACCTTGAAGAGAAGGTTAGTAACTAGAATAAAAACATGCTTCATATCAGATTGTAATTCTTTAACATTTACAGCAAAAGTGAATAACAATAAGCTGTTAATATGGTGCAGAACACCAACATATACAACTGAAATGGAAGAATTTAAGCAAAAGTTCCCAAATAAAGAAACTTTTTTTTAATTTAATGATAAAGAAGCTATTAGTGGAAATATACTCTGGAATAATTTAAAATCCCTTATGTATGGGAATATTACACACTGGACATGAAACAAATAGAAGAATACGACAACTTGATAAACATACAACAAAAAGGACACTGCCAAAAAGTATAAAAAGGACAAAGGTATTTTTAGACACAAAGAAAGCCTTAAATAAGTTATATAAACAATTACGTCATTATAAAAAAGGAAATAATAGTGGAGAAATGGAAACTTGCAAATATTATTAATCTCACATGATTACATAAATAGGCCAATAGGTCAAAACATATTACATCTAATACTACTAAACTGGTTAAGTGTTTAGCAACTAAAAGAACTAAAACTGTCAAAGAAGATGCACTTAAGGAGTTTAGATATTATCATCAAAAAAAATCAATGAAAGAAATTAAATACAGCCCAAAAAATAAACAAATACAACCTTTTTGGACAATAGTATACATACAAGGTTATTTGTGCATGCTAATAACCTAGTAACAAAATAGATTAGTGAAGGAAAAGTTATGCAACAAATAAAGAAATTAAGAGAATATCAAGCTACAGGGATAGATTAATTAATAACCAGAACATACTTACCATAACATTCCATGTTTGCAGCCCATCTCACCTATATTCTTGCTGGTTGGGTTCAGAGCCGATCCTCGGCTCCAACTTGGTCGAATACTAAAGCTCGAGAGCTTTCAGTGGCTCGAGGTTAATCCCTATCCCATGACGCCCCAGGCTACATCCCCAGATCTTGTTTGCAAGCAAGCAAGAAGCATCTTATCTTCTATATGTATATAAACATATACACATAAAAATATATATACATATTTACAAAATCACTATAACTCAGTCAAGGAAGAGACTGAAAGTCATCATATCTCTGCAGGCAGATAATTTTGCCCACCAGTTCCTCCAGGAATAGGAGGGGGAAGGAGGTTGGGACGCAAGAATATAGGCGAGATGGACTACAAACATGGAATGTTATGGTAAGTACATAACTTCTAGATGTTATGTAGTGCTATCTCGCCGTAATTCTTGCTGGTTGGGACAGCGTCCCTAGCACCTAAACCCTAGGGTGGCTCAGAAAAATTTTTTTTTTCAGTACCGTGGATCCAAATGAAGCCCTGTTCCGAGAGGCCCAAGTCCACTTTGTAATGCGTGATAAAGGTGCAAGGTTTTTCCCATGTAGCAGCTGCACAAATCAAATCTACAGGAAACCTTGCTTGAAAGGCAAATGAAGTTGAGACTGACCTAGTGGAGTGTCCTTTCATCTTCCCTGGTAATTGTATGTCATTCTTTTGGTATGGAAGGATGATACAATCTGTAAACCATTTAGACAAGGTCACCTTTGAGACTGGTAATCCTGTCTTCTTATCAGAAAAGGAGACAAAAAGTTGACCTGACTTTCTAATGTCTTTTGTTCTATGGAAGCAGAAACACAACTGTCTGTGCATATCAAGCTGGTGTAGTTTATATTCTGCCTTGTTAGTGTAACGGAGGAAAAAGACTGGCAATTTCATGGATTGGTTTATGTTGTTTTCTGAACAAACCTTTGAGAGGAAGGAGGAATTAGTTCTCAGAGATACCCTGTCCTTATGAAATACAATATAAGGCGGACGTACTGAAACAGCCTGCAGCTCTGAAACTCTTCTGGCTGATGTAATGCCAACAAGGAAGAGGGTTTTCCATGACAAATATTTCAGATCACAAGTAGAAACAGGTTCATAGGGAGATGTAGTCTGAGAATTTAAAACCAGATATAGATCTCAAGGTGTCATTGGTTCCTTAATCAGGGGCCTAAGTAGAAAGGTACCTTTGAGAAAGGCTTTACATAATCTGTGAGACATAATGGGAACACCCATTTCACCTGTATGAAAATTGGAGATAGCAGCTAATTGTACCCTAAAAGTAGCTGCCACAGCATCTTCTTAAAACAGATTTGAGAGAAACTCTAAAATTGTTGGAATAGGGGTGGTAAGAGGTTCGATATTTTGTTTAGCTGCCCAACATGAAAATCTTTCATTTGAGAGTATAATTTCCTAGTGGAAGGTTTATGAGGAGAAGCTAGGATATGACTTACTGCTGGCATGAAAGAATAACACCTGGCTAGTCGTGGAATTGGAGCAGCCAAGCTGTCAACTTGAAGGTGTGGATGGACGGATGGGAACTCTCCCAAAGAGTGGTTCAGAAGGTCTGGAATTGGATCCAGAATCCAAGGTTCCTCCAAGAGGTGGGTTTGTAGAAAGGGAAACCAAACCTGATAAGGCCAGTACAGAGCAATGAGGATCATTTTGCTTCTCGACCATTTGGCTTTTTGTAACACCTTTGGAATAGGTGGAAAGGCGTAGAGTAATCCCCGAGGGCCAATCGTGAACCAGTGCATCCTTGGGTGGCTTCCCCTTTGGAGGAATTAGGGCAAAGTAGTTGCTGAATTTGACATTCTTGGGAGTGGCGAAAAGGTCGCAGCAAGGCTGGCCCCATCTGTGGAAAATCATCTCCGCAATCGCTCTGTTCAGGGACCATTT
The DNA here is from genome assembly GCF_019279795.1 of Protopterus annectens. Taxonomy (NCBI): domain Eukaryota; kingdom Metazoa; phylum Chordata; order Ceratodontiformes; family Protopteridae; genus Protopterus; species Protopterus annectens. The sequence goes on from NC_056743.1 coordinate 1,261,808,382, forward strand.
GTGAGGTAACAGGAAAGTCCTGCTGAGTCTGTCCACTATCATACTGGATTTCCCCGGGATGTGCGTTGCAATTAGAAAGTGTTAAGAAGCAATTGCCCATTGCCAAACTCTCTCGACATAGAGGGTAAGATTTGGTTCCTCCTTGTATGTTTATATACCACACTACCGACATGTTGTCTGTCTGAATTGCAATTGTTCCTAGAGGGAGAGAGTCCTGAAGTGGCTGCAACGCACAAAGCACAGCTCTTATCTCTAGGATGTTTATATGCAGATGGTTCTCATGGTCCTGCCATAAACCTTGAACTGCCCTTCCCAGATAATGACACCCCCCCCCCAACCAGATCTGGGAAGCGTCCATGGTTAACACTGCCTTTGGTTGGGGAAACGCACAGGGACAACCTAGATACAGCTGGTCTGTCTGAAGCTACCAAGTTAAATCTCTCTTGCAAGACTCCGTGATGTATATCAGATGTGAAAGAGGGAGATCTTGCATCGACCACTGTGCGAATAAAAGCCATTGTAGGAGTCTCATGTGTAATCGGGCTAATGGCAGCAGTCATGGTTCCCAGGGTCTGTAACACTTGTCTGGCCTGGACTTTCTTTGTGGAAATCAAAACTGGATTCGATCTGGGGTGAGTCTTGCCATCATGTCTCTTGAGTTTTCTCTGCTCCTAAGAAGACAATATGTTGCAACGGTAACAAGGCAGATGTTTCTTGACTTATAGTGAATCCCAGCTTGTTGCAACAAAGAAGGGTTTCGCCCCTGGCCTGAGATAGTAGATGCCTGGTGGAGGCAGTGAGGAGCCACTCGTCCAGATATGGAGACAATCAGAATCTCTGACATCTCAGGTGAGCCGTGACCACTGCCATATATTTGGTGAGCACTCTGGGAGCTTTAGTGAGGCCAAAGGGCATGGCTCGAAATTGGTAATGACTGGCTCCCAACCGGAAGCACAGATACCTTCTGGACTGCCTGTCCATTTTATATGGTAGTACGAGTCCTTGAGGTCGATGGAGCACATCCAGTTGTCTTTCCCTATGAAAGGGAATATTGACTGTAGGGTTACCATCTGGAACTTTGTTTTCTTTACAGATTTGTTTAATCTGCTAAGATCTAGGATGGATCTCCAGTCCCCTGTCTTTTTTGGCACTAAAAAGAACATTGAGTAAGTTCCGGATCCTATCTGGTCTGTGGGGACTTCTTGGATGACTCTTTTGTCTAGCAACGATTGAATCTCTAGACTTGCCAAATCCTTTTGCGCGGGGGAAACATCTGGTAAGGACTTTTGTTTTGGAGGGGTGGAAGAAAAGGGAATGAGGTAACCTCTGGATATTATCTGTTGTACCCATTTGTCTTGGGAAATTTGTTGCCAGGTGTTTGGGTACAATGACAAGTGACCCCTGACTGCCTTCAGAGAAGGAAAGGCAGGTCTCCTTTCAGGAGCGCTGGTAAGGCCTATCAGAGAAGGTCTCCCTGTCGCCCTGATTCTGCGGACCCCCTCTGCCGCAAGGGCGGTGTCTTCCGCTATAACTTCCCCCTCTGCCCCTGGGGGAAGAATAGTCGCGTGCATCCAAGAAACCTTTTTGGGATTTGCAGAACCAATTTTTCTCGCTCTTTTGACCTTTGGGATAAGGTCTGGAAGGGGTATAAAACCAGACTCCCATGGCAAATAAGGTTTTCCCATCCTTCTCGCACCTGGCCAATGTCTCTTTTACCACAGGTCCAAACAAGGCTGAACCATCAAAAGGGGTGTTGGTAAATGAAGACTTGAAAGGGTCAGCAAAGTTACAAAGGAACATCCAGGAATGTCTCCTGAGAGAGATTCCTGATGCAGCCGCTCTACTCGCTCATCAGCTGCAAAGAAGATTAGCCTCATGGAGGAGTTTGCGCTAGAGGTAAGGGTGGCTAGTGTGAGGATAACTTGTCTGTGGATCCTGCAGCTACTGTTCCTTGAAGGGTATCTCCTAGTTCTTTGATGAGATCCCTTTGAAGTCTAGTGAAATGGGATAAATACTTAAGTGACCGCAAGGTGAAGGTCGCTGAAAAGAACATGCACTTGCCATATCTATCCATAGCCCTAGACTCTTTATTAGGAGGATGGATAGTTGAAGAAGTTTCTGACCCTTCCTACTTCGTGGCCGCTGCCACCACCATGGCATCTACAGGGAACTCCTTTTGTTAAAAATTCTTTTTTTTATGGGCTGTAATAAATCTGTTTGGCCTCCTCGGAACAGGCTCCACAGTGTCCAGCGAAGTCCATGCTTTCCTGGAAATGACCTCTAACAACTTGTCATAAGGAGGAGTCACCCAGGAGGTGGAAGGGTGAGATCCAAAAGTCTCCAGGTATACTGAATCGTCCTCTGAAGGGTTGATGGGCTGCCAATCACCCCTCTGTTTCAGGATTTCCAGGATGTCAGAAAAGGAGACACCTTCAGAGGGGGATCTTGGGAACCCTTCGGATTCATCCAAGTCAGTATCTAAAGAGAATGGCTCAAGGGAGTCAATGTGCTTCCTCTTGCAAAGTCTCTTCCTGGGAACATTCTCCAAGGGATACTAAGAAGTAGTCCCGGAAGAGGGGGCACCACCCGTGGTGGCGACCTGGGGCTCTGGATCTCTACGCTTAGGAGAGGGTGGAGAAGAGATAGACATGGGTACTTGGTGGGGAATAGGGAGTGGATCCAAGAGTGGTGCCGTCTGAGGGGACAGCATCCTCTCCGCTACCTCAAAAGTACCCCCACCCCGCTCCGGAGAAGACCTCCGCACCAAAGATGCTGGAGATCGGCTCCAAGGAGGAGACGGTTCTGAGGCAGGGGTAGGCGCCGAGCTCAACATTGGCAAAGCACCAAGAGGGAGAGTTGGATCAGAAGACATACTGTGCGGACTCTCACCCCCATAGCCAAATGGAGAGCATCGGCTCCCAGATGACTCGGCAGCGGATAGAGTCGAAGACACCAGAGCTGACGTCAGAACTGAAGAAGTCGGCAAGGGTGTCGGGGATGATGGTTCCACTACAATCTGATCCATACCCTCTGGCTCCAAAGACTCTAGGGTAAATGGAGGAGGAATCAAAGAAAGTGGAGCGGGGACAGGCGGCTCCGATGCCTTTGGGCCCGGAGGTGAAAGCAATTTAGCCAGGGCCGGTGTGAGTAGCAATCTTTTCACCACCCGCTCTATATCATCATCTGAAAGACTCCTGGAGGAACGGGTGGACAAGAGCTCTCCTAGACTCCAATATGGGAGATCTCAAGACTGGTGACACCACCGTCGGATCCAAAGCTGGAGTACGAAGAGTAGAAACCTCAGTCTGCTCCTTTGACACTAATAGCGCCGAAGAGGTTGGTGATGAAGACTTTTCGGAGCCAAGAGCCCCCTGTTCTGAAATCTTTCTGCATGGCTCTGAATATGGAGTGGAAGCTGGCCTCTTTCTAGATGACTTAAAGCCCTCATCCAAAGCTTGCTGAAACGGAAGAAGACCTTTGGACATTTTTTACGCTCCTGCAGAACTCTACTACTAAAACTGTGACAAACAGTGCAAGGGTCTTTGCAGATGTATGGCACCGAGACAGTAAACACAATTAGTGTGCGCCATCTGTCAACGACATCTTTCTTGCACACTTTACAAATTTCTTGAACCCAGAAGGCTTATGCTCCTTGGGTTCCTTAGAGGAGTCCTTCAAACTCTCCTTAGACATTATTTAGACAGAACAATAAACTAATTTAAACTTTTTAAATTTTTTTTTTTTTTTTTTTAAATAGAATCCTCTAACTGAAACAGATTCTACCGAAAGGGGAAAGGGACAGAGCCCACTAACTTAAGCGGGTTCTGACCTGGGAGAGAAAACAGCCCTGAAACTTAAAGAGCCGAGAGAGGCCTCTAAAACGGCACTCTCTAAAAAGGGCAGAAAGACTTAAAAGGGTTATAATGCAGACAACAGAACAGCTAACAGTAAGAGGTATATAGGGAAGAAAAAATAGTACAACTAGCTAGGAAAAATACCAAATAATTGAAAAGTTATACTTATGAGCCAACAAGCCAACTGAAGAAACGTCTCAAAGCTTTTACGGCAAACAAGATCTGGGGATGTAGCCTAGTGCATCATGGGATAGGGATTAGCCTCGAGCCACTGAAAGCTCTCAAGCTTTAGTATTCGGCAGAGTCGGAGCCAAGGATCGGATTCGAACCCAACTAGCAAGAATTACGGCGAGATAGAACTACATAACATCAGAGATTTATAAGTTATTTCCAACTAAATTTATACTACCAAACAAATGTATACACTAATATTAAGGGAAACATTATATTCTGATATCATGGAGATATTCCATAATGACACCAATATTAAAAGCAAATAAATATACTCTTCATTATGAATCTTCTCTTCCAATCACAATGTAGATTGTAACATGCCTATTTCTACACATGCAGAAAGAATAAGAAATACAATTTCACAATAGATATATGAAGATCAAATAGGATACATGTCAATAAACAAACTCAGGACCATATAAAAAATAATTACCACTAATCAACTGTGTAAGAAACAAGAATAAAGGTATGCTAAATTTTAGTTTACACATAGAAAGTATTTGGGTCTATAAACTGGGATTATTGCAGATTCTTTATAGTGATAATAAAGCCTAAATTAAACTAGGCCATTAAACTCTCAGAAGTAGTAAACATTAAAAGGGGGCACTTATTTAAAGATGACCACTACTTCTTATATTTTTTGTTCTAGCTATGGAACCAGTGGCCAGTACTGCAAAACGCATGTTCATAGATTGTTACTAAGCTAATGACCACTGCAGCCCTTACAAACCTAGCTGAACACCCAAACCCATTTGAATCCACAGCCTCACAGTTATCTGTATGGGGGGCATGCTAGTAGGGAGGTAACTAAGGGATTTGTAAAGGGTGTTAGTAAGGATAATACTTTTCTTATTAACATCCCCTGTCCATAAGGAATATCGGGGGCAGATGGGGAGTAAATTTACGATTATCCGCTCAACTGTAAAGGTTATGTATGAATAGGGTCAGGGATGAACTCTGTTTGAAATGAACAGGGAGCCTATTCCACAGACAGTGTGTGTGTGGGGGGGGCCTTTGAGTCACTCATCTGTCGCTCAACATTGTTCATGTCACAAGAGAAGTTCAGACCCCCAGATCTACTGTTTCAGGTGATGTATGTTTTATACATATGCAACAGATCCATCAGGGCTGGGTCTGATGAAGCCATGCAAAGATCTCCTCTCAGTACCTGTAGGAGACTGAATACAGAGACAAAGCCTTTATGTGATCAGTGTAGGAAAGGGTATTCATGCCCTCAATTCTCCTGTTGAGAAACCTTTGAGAGCTTTACAGCAGTTGCAAATGTCTCTTGGGTATATGCTAAAGAGAGCACTGTATTTAGTGATAGATCTGATAAGGGACGAGTAGAGTGGTACTACAACTTTCTTTGACCTAGATCCCACACCCTTACCTAAAAGCTGGATGGCACAGAATGATTTTCCTTACTATCTTAGCTATATGTTGGCCAGAGGCCAGACTGCAGTCTACATATATTCTTAGATCCTTTACTACTGGCTCAACTCTTAGGGAGTGTTTTAATGATTACATAATTAACTTAGGTTGACAGTTTCTTAAAAGGCATTATAATGCATTTTTTAGTACTGCTTTTTAGGTCATAGTTTTGGCACCAGTCATTTGCCTGTATTAAACTTCTTATAAGATGTTGGTGTCTTGGGGGTACTCTAGAACAGCTCACAATTTACAGTCATCTGCTGCAAACTCGGTGAGGCCTTGACTGTTAGCCTTGACTTCCAACAAGTAGATGCCAAACAGCAGTGGGCCCAGCACACAGCCCTAGGGCATGCCACTGGTGACCAGTTAGTGAAGGTGGTCTCACTAATCCTGAATTCTTGGGTCCTATCTGTGAGCCAGTTGGCAATCTAGCGAGTTATGTAGGGATTTATGAATAGCTCAGAGAGCTTGTCAACAATGCCTAAGTGGAGTACTGTACTGAATGTCTTGGCCAGTTTGAGATACGCAGTATGCACCATTTTACCTTTGTCCATTGTCTTGGTGACCCTCTCAAAGAAATCTACCAGGCTAAGTAGACACGACCATCCCTTAAAACAAACTGAGATGGGTACAGTGCCTGTAGGTTGCCAATGTCCTTGTTTTATCATTTCCACGATAATTCATTCAATGGCTTTGCATATTAGGCTCATTAGACTGATGGGTCTGTAGCTCCCTGTGTCGGTTGACAGTCCACCTTGGGGAGGAGAATGACTTTCCAGGCTTTGGCTGAAGAGTGCCACAAGTGGTCTTGATATGCCATGTTTTAGACTTTTTTTTTTTTAACAAGAAATATCTTTATTAAATTATCACATATGACACAGACAATCATACATTTAGGAAAACAAACCCTACTGACATAATTGTAGTTGCAAACATTATACATCATTTACAATCTATCCAGTCATTGTCAGTCAAACATTACGTAGCTCATTCAAATCCTGCCTTCTTTTAAACCTCATTCCTCCTCTGCACGTATTGTTCCCACAATTCCCATTTTTCCTATGAAATTTGCACCTACACTCTTCTAAAGAACCAAATCTCAGTCATTTCATCTCTGTTACTATATTCACTACTTCTAGTAAAGGTGCTTTTAGACACAGATTTCCATTTTCTAGTAATTGCTCTGGCCATGTTTAGGACTGTTGTTGGGACCCATAGAGGCACTGTTCTTGGTTTAAGCAAGTGCTGCCACACCTGGTCCCAGCAAAATGGAGGAAGTATGTTGGAAAGGATTTCTGCCAGAAAAGCTGGGGATGAAGTTTCAGCTGAATTTATCAGCAAGTAGATTTGCTATGTCACCCTGAACAGCGAAGGTGGTACATTTCACCACCATAGGTTCATAGGTAAGTAACTAGGCTAGCTGCCCGAGGGCATCTATAAGCCTAGCCAGAATGTGTTGGCTTTCACTGCCCCCTTAGATTAGTTCCCTGTGCCTCGGTCTAGCAGAGCCACTGCAGTGATCCCGGGAAACAATTTCTGTTTCCCATCCACTCGTCAAGGTTTCTCTTGAAGAGTGTTAGTGAGGGGCTCTGCCTAATGTAGACTGGAATCCTGTTTCAAAGGATGGGGAGTCTCTGGGACAGGAATCTATCCCTACAGCACGTCCTATTTATCGTCGTGGTGAGGTTTAGATCCCTAGAGCGTGTGGCTCTTGGGGATTTGTTTTTGTTTAGGTGGAGCATGTCCATCAATTTTGGGTTGGACATGGCCTTCTATGTCAGGCAGAGATCACCTCTGAGTAAGTGGTATGAAACAGAGTACAGCTCAAGTTTCCTCAGTCGGACTGCATAGGTCATATGTTTTAGGCCAGTAATCCTCTTGGTGGGATACTTCTGTGGTCTTTCCAGCTGTTGCAGGTGTCTTTGTAAGGTACATCCCAAATGGGGCATTGTACTCTATGATGGGTCTGATGAGTGATGAGCAGAGGGACACAATAACCTCTTTTGTTCTAGATGTGAACCCTTTTGTGATTAGGTGGGCCACATAGAAGGATTTTCTAACCACCTTGGCAATATGATTATCAAAGGAGAGATTATTATCTACCAGAGTCCCCAGATCCCTTATTACATTTTCTGTATTTAGGGGACTACCACGTATGTGGTAGTTGGGCAGGTAGTTTGCTTTTTCCAAAGGGGATGACTATGCACTTTTTGCCATTTAGCTTGAGGCCATGATTTTGACACCAGGTATCCGTCTCAGTGAGACCCTTCTGAAGGATGTCTGTATCAGCTGGAGAGTCAATTATGGCCTCCAGTTTGCAGTCATCTGCGAACTTGGTCAGCCATAGTCCTCCTGTGCTTGCTTGTACCTCTGAGACGTATATACCAAACAGGAGGGGTCCCAGGACTGAGCCCTGGGGGACGCCACTTGTAACTGGTTTAGAGTCGGACATAGAGCCTCCAACTCTCACTGTGTGGGTTCTATCCGTGAGCCAATTGGCAACCCATCTCGTGACATAGGGATTTATGTTCAGGCTGGTGAGCTTGTCTATAATACCAGAATGGGGAATGGTGTCGAAAGCCTTTGCGAGTTCTAGGTAGGCTGTGTGGACCTCCTTTCCCTCATCTAAAGCCTTGGTAACTGTTTCAAAGAAGTCCACCAGGTTGAGGAGGCATGATCTGCCCTTAACACAGCCAAACTGGGTAGGGTCCAATGTCTGAAGGTTCCCAATGTCTCTGTTAATGAATTCCATGATGATGCGCTCCATAGCCTTGCAGACCAGGCTAGTCAGGCTTATAGGGCGATAGCTCCCAGGGTCCATTGTAGGGATAATGGTTGCTGTACGCCACTCTATGGGTATGTAGCCTGTAGAGAGGCTGAGTTTGAACAGTGTGTTTAGGTGAGGGGTTAGTTCATTTTGGAGCTCATGTAAGACACAGCCTGGGACACCGTCTGGTCCCACTGAAGCTGTATTTTTGGTTTTGGATAGGGCTGTTTTAACCTATGTGTCAGTGGTTGCCGGGGCACTACATTCTTCTGGTATGGTTATGGGCTCTTTATGGGAGTGAGAGGGGAGGTGACGTTTTCACTAAACCTGTCTGCCAGAATGTTGGCAATATCAGCCGATTCAGTGTATTTTGTGTCATTCTGCACTAACTCAGAGCAGATCTGAGAGTTTCCACTTAGGTTCTTGACACAGTTAAAGAACGCTTTGTGGTTATCTTTGGAGTCCTTGGCAATTTTTCCTTTGAAGCTAGCCTTGGATGATTTTATGAGGGATCATAGTTTCTTGCTGATACTAATCAGGGATGTCTTTCCTTCTTGGAATTTTTTACTCTTTTCTGCACTAGTTTCCTCCTTCTATTGAATAGCTTGTTTAAGGCAGGGGTCCACCAGACTGGTTTCCTTTTCTTAGAGGAGTGAGTCTTGGTTTGCTTGGGATAGCACGATCCATGCATTGTTGCAGGTGCTCATAGAGTGCCTTTGTAAGGGATTCAGCAGCTTGGACAGCGTTGTCCGTTAGCATGGGGGCTGTGAACCTTTCCACCTCGGTCTTAAGTAATGTGAAGTTTGCTTTTTAAAAGTTTGTTACGGTGGTTTCCTTGATGGGGTGGGGGCGGAATGTGGATATCCAGAGTGATTAGTCTATGGTCTGATCTAACCAGTGAGGGTTTGACCTCCGGTGTAGAACACCAGTCGCCCATGTTGGTGATGACCAGGTCCAATATGTTGTCACCTTTGGTGGGGGAGTTGACCAGTTGATCCAGGGCGTTCGAGTTTATAAATTGTAGGAAGTGTTGGGCAAGGGAGTTAGTACTTAAGTAGTTCTCCCAGTTAATGTTTGGGTAATTGAAATCACCCAATATTAGGGTGTTTGGTAGGACCTTCATATTTTCCAGTGCAATAGGGATCGTGTGCAAAAGCAAAAAAAAGTTTGGCACAATGCTATGTATTACCTTTAATGAACATAGCTGAAGAAGGCCTTGTAATTGTTCTTAGCCCGAGAGGTAATCCTGGCCTTGTTGGACTTGGACCTCTTAGTTTCTTGTTTAGTTGTACAAGAGAGCATTTGTCTTTAAGGGAATTGCTCTTCCTGATTTTTGCCATGAGTTTTTTTTTTTTTTTTTACTACATATCTTGTTTAGGTAAGGCTTCCACCAGTGGGGTTTGTCTTGTGTTTATTTCTGTTAAGTATGGCCTCTATGCAGTCATTCAAATGTTTCTACAGGGACTCTGTGAATAATACGTCTTGGTTAGGCGAAGCCCAGAATTTTGACAAACTGTCACTTGGTAGGATGTAGTTTGCCTTTGAATAGTTCCTAACTGTTACTGGTTTAGTTGGGTTTTCCAGGTTGATTTTTACTTCAAAGGAGATAGCCACTAGTGAGGACGTGACTGGGGGGGTAGGATGGGGTGGGGACTGGATCCTCTAGTTGGAGCATGTACTATATGTTCCAGGGTATAAATTACAGAAAGTTTTGCCCGAGTTTCAGGCAGTGCTAGTTTGTGCAGGGGCAGTTAAAGTTATCCATGAATAGGGTGTTTGGTTGGACAGTAAACACCTCTAGTAGGGTTAGGGAAGACTCATGACACTCTAGGGGCATAGATGGTGACTTGTAGCTGACCATGATATGGTGATGGCCCTTATCTATGGTGACTTGCATGTGGATGAACTCCAAAGTACTGTCCTGTTTGGCCAACCTGGAGGTATGTTTGCTGCCCTTGGACAGGATATTGGCAGAGTTCCAGAACAGGGAGAAGGAAGTCTGGTACTGCAGCTGAGACATATGGAAAGTGACCCCACCTAAAAATGCACAAGCCTTCTAGTTGAGGAAGCAGGAGTTTGAAAATATGAACTCGTATTGGCACAGTGTGGTGGGCATAATACCATACTTTCTGTTCAATGATGGGGAAGATGTTAAAAGGACATAAAACATATCTGGACCCTCACAGATGAACTGCTACAATCCCTGGCTCTTGAATTTCTCTCTCTCTCTCTCCAAGAATGCTGATTTGGAAGGACAAATGGGCTGCTACAGGATGAGGTTCTGATGGTTGTTATGGAGATGGGGCTCAAAATAACAGTGGGACATGTAGCCTGAAAGCAACTGGTGAAAAATTCAAAGGAAATGAGAGTTTAGTAGTAAATAAAAATAACCAAGATAGCATGGCGGGTGTTTAGTGGGTAGGACAAGATGTACTGTAGTACAGCTAGTAACAAGTTTGAGAATGGCTAGAACATGTTATAATTAAACAAGACAGCAACAGTAGAGTTAAACCATGCACGGTGGCACATGTGGGGACAAATTATTTGGCTTCAGGGAGACCGACATAAAACATGACTAAACCAACAGCTGGGGAAAAGTACAGTTGCGTACACTTACCATAAATGTAGATGTTAGAGTGTATTCACTGTTGCAGTCATTACATTTGGGTAATCCTGCTGGCAGGTTGCCCTCAGCCAGCCTGAATTCCAAAGTCTTGGGTCCTGCGTCGGCTGCTGTCACCCCTTCCCTGACGTCAGGTCATCAGGGGTATAAAAGAAGTAGCCGACGCCATTTTCTTCAGTTTTTCTTGCCCCAGATGTCAGGTGCCCCCAGAAAGGGTAGCCAAACTTTATATATATATATATATATATATATATATATATATATATATATATATATATATATTCAGAAATACACCAATATAAATTTTAGCTTCATCTATAAGCAAATACACCACATAGGTAGTATAAATCAGAGAAGGAAAGGTAAGATCCAAAAGAAAAAAGGGGGAAGGCGGGTGGGTAACCTGGACTGCAACAGTGAATACACTCGAACATCTACATTTATTGTAAGTGTACACAACTGTACTATGTTCTTCGTGTTTCACTGTTGCAGTCATTACATTTGGGTAGAGTCCCAAAGCTATGGTTGGGAGGCTGGAACTAGACAGCAGTAGGAGTGGCTAAGAGGCCCTGCAGAAGTGCAGTGGCAAAGCCTTCCCTGGATTTAGAGTAGAGTGGCAGATGATAATGCTTTGTAAAGCTGTGCACTGAACTCCAAGTAGCCACCTCTAAAATGTCTCTGGTTGGTACTCCCCTGAGAAAGGCTGCTGAGGTGGCTGCAGCTCTGGTGGAATGAGGCCTAATGCCCTTAGGCACTGGCTTGCCATGGTGTAAGTAGCAGAAATGAATGCAGTGACCTAACCACTTAGAAACAGTCTGCTTTGAGAGGCTTTTCTTGTGATCGTGCAGCATATGCCACTAGTAATTGCTCTGTCTTCCTGAAAGCTTTGGTTCTGTCCAAGTAGAATCTAAGGTGTGCACATCCAAAGAATGCAAAATTCTCTCCCCCTTGTTCTGTGGATTTGGGTAAAAGGTTGGCAGATGGGTGGCTTAGTTAAGAGCCACACTGAACACTACTTTAGGCATAAATGTTGGGTTTGCCCCCAGGGAGACCCTGTCTGGATGAAAAATGATGAAAGGTTCCACAGCCATGAGCACCTGTAGCTCTGAAACTCATCTTGCAGAAGTAATTGCTAAGAGCAGAGCTGTTTTCCAAGATAAAAACGTCATATCAGCAGTAGCAGCTGGCTCAAAAGGATGCATTGTGAGCTTTTCCAAGACATAGTTGAGGTCCCATGCAGGTATTGGTAGTCTCCTTGGGGGCCTTAAACTTTTGGCTCCTCTGAGGTTCTGCCTTAATAAAGGGTGAGAAAAAAGTGGTGGCTCTGTATTGTAATGAGCCAAAAAGGCAGAGGCATGAATTTTAATTGATGAAAAAAATAGGCCTTTGTCCAGCGTCTCAGTCAAGTATTGCAAAATCTGAGGAATATTTGGTACCGCTGTATCAGTTCCTTGTGTCTGGTTCCAGGCACAGAATCTCTTCCATTTTCCAGCATAAGACTTTCTAGCACTAGGCCTTCTGGCTTCCAGAATGACATTCATCACAGCTTTACTGAGAGGTGTTTTTTGTATGACTACATTATCCGCCATGCTGCCAAGTTTAATGTCCTGAGTTGGCTGTGCATGATCTGATTGTTTTGCTAGGACAGTAGTCGAGGTATTTGAGGTAAGGTCCAAGCTGGGTATAGAGATAAGTTCCTTAGTATTGGATACCAGTACTGGCGTGGCCAGTCTGGGGCAATCAGTATCATCTTTGGCTTCTCCTGTCTGACCTTTAGTAGCACCTTGGGGAAGAGAGGCAGTGGAGGAAAGGCATATACTGAGAGGTTTTTCCAACTGAAAGATAGGGCATCCACTTTCCAGGCTTGTCCGTGATAAGTCCTTGTGCAGAATCTTTTTAGTTGGTAACTGAGAGGGGAAGCAAATAGATCTATGTCTGGGCATCCCCATTTCCTTGTTATCATGCTGAAGACTTGTGGATCCAGCTTCCACTCATGGGGATCCATGAGGTTTCTGCTTAGTTCATCTGCCACAGTATTTTCCTTTCCTGGCAGGAATTGTGCCTGCAGATGTACTTGGTAAGTCAAAGCTGTGTCCCACAAGGTCATGGCTAGTCTGCAAAGGGGGTAAGAATGTGTGCCCCCCTGCTTGTTTATATACCACATGACCTTGGTGTTGTCCGTCTTTATCAGTAGTTGTCCCGGATGAAGTAGGTCCTTGAAGGCTGTCAGGGCATTTTGAACAGCTAACATCTCTTTTTGATTGATATGTAGATGCATTTGGTTTGAGGACCATGTGCCCTGCATGCATCTTCCTGCCATGTGGGTCCCCAGGCATAGTCTGATGCATCCGTTGTTAGTGTCTGCCTGGCTGGAGGTAATGTGAATGGCTGTCCCTTGTTCTGGTGACAAGCCTTTGCCCACCATCGAAACTCCTGTTGCAGGCAGGGAATGAGAGTAATAACTGTTTCCAGGCTGTGACAATGTTGAGTTCAAACACCTTTAGGAAGTTTCCTCATATGCAGTCTTGCATATGGAATTAGTAGGATGCAGGATGCCATGAAGCCCAAAGCTTGCAAAATTTTTCTTGCAGATAACTGGGCCTTTGTTGCCAACATTTTGAAATAGGTAGTCAGTTGCCTTTGTCTGGCGTGAGATAAGCCATCTGGGCAGTTGTATTCAAGCTTGCACCCAGGAATGTTATCTCTTGTGAGGGTACTAGTTTTGATTTCTTTTTGTTGACTGTGTACCCTAGGCATGTTAGAAGTCTTTTCACAAACGCCAGATGTTGAAGAAGAATGTCCTTGTTCTCTGCTTGAATGAGACAGTTGTCCAAGTAAGGATATATTTATATTCCTCTTTGTCTGCAGAATGCAATTACTGGTGCCAGGCACTTTGTAAAGACCCTGGGGCGCAGTAGATAAGCCAAAGGGCAGTGCAGAGAATTGGTAATGCATTGAACCAGCCTTGAATCTTAGGTATCTTCTGCATGATTGTCTGACTGAAACATGCAGGTATGCCTCTTTTAGGTCTAAAGTCACAAGCCAAGCATTCTTGCCCAGCATGGGCAGAAGCTGCTGCAAAGTCAACATTTTGAATTTTGGAATATCCAGGAAAGTGTTCAGAATAGATAGGTCCAGTACCGGGCTCCAGGCCTTGTCCTTTATGGGTACCAAAAACAGTCTTGAGTAAAATCCTTGTCCCTGCTCTTGCTCTGGTACTTGCTGAATGGCCCCCATGTCCATGAGGGATGAGACTTGTTTTTGTGCCTCTGCCCATTGATTTTTTGGCAGATCTGGCCAGCCGTTTGCCTTTGGCAGAGTATGGAAATGGAATTTGTAGCCTTGTGACACTATGTTTAGAACCCACTTGTCCTGGGTTATGATGTGCCAATTTTGAGCAAAAGGTGCTAATTTTCCCCCTAAGGGTGCTGCCAGAAGATAAGTGCTTGGTGCAGGCAGGGGGAAGTCATTGGGACTGTTTTCTGTATGTTTGTGATCTATCTTCTCCAGCTTTGGAGGTAGAAGCACCCACTGCTTGGGCCTAGAAGAACCTTGCGCCTGGGATCTGCCCCTTTGAGGTCTGTCTGACACAGGAAAGGACCAATTTTTTGTAGGCCAATGTCTACTAAACCTTGGTGGCTGTACTTGTAAAAAAAAACCTTCGACAATTTGCATAGATTTAGCTTTGTCCTCCATTTTCTTTAACACCTCTTCTGCCTTAACAACAAACAAAGTATCATGCTGTAAAGGTGCATCTGGTAATTTAACTTTAACATGATCAGGCAGATTTTGTTCCTTTAACCAAGCATGCCTCCTAACTACAGAACCCGTAACTGCGGCCCTGAAGGAGGCCTCCAAAGAATCAAAACCACATTGCAAAGTATGTTTTCCAAATTGTTCTGCTGCATACAATAAATCCTGCATTTCCTTGTTTTCTGCACATTCAGAATTTAACAATATTTTCTGTTTAAGCAATCCCATGACATGTTGCTGATACTTAAGCATATGAAATTGACAGTTTAAGGCCCTTACAGCCAAAGTTGCAGATGTGTAAACCTTTTTTCCCCATTTATCCAGTGCCCTTAAATCTCTGTCAGAGGGGGTTGGGTTAGTGGAAGCCTTAACTTCCTTTGGACCCTGTGACATAGTTTCTGGATCAGCAGCAGGGTTTTTAAAAATAAATGTGTGCGAGTCAGGAACCCTGTAATATCTGTCAGGCTTAACAGGAGTTGGGGGTAAGGAGTCAGGGGTCAGACTAGACTCCGAAAACACATCATCTACAATGTCTAACACAGGTGGAATGGCTAGAGGCCTGTGCTGAGGTAGTAAAAGAAAATCCCTGAGCCTCATTTTAGATTCTGAAAAATCTTGGCTCTCCAGTGGAAATGCTCCCTCATTGTATGCAAGGATTCCCCAAAGGAATAGTCCTCAGCAGGAGATGCTGAAGGTATAGATTCTTCAGCATCAGAATCCTCATAGGGGGAAGAGAATATTCCTGATCATAAGAGGAATCAGAGGAAATAGAAACCTGATCTGAAGATTCACAGTCAGTGCCTTGCTTAGGCCTCTTATCTGGAGGGGGATGGGAAACCCTGATCAAGGTAATCAAGTCTTCGGCCATTTTGAGCATCTGTTTTTTGGGCACAGAGGCCTGTCCACGTGGCTCTTGAGTTTGTTTCCTTTCTATAGAAGGTGCTTTAGTCTTTGAAGCTGAAGTCATTTTAATGTAAAGATGATACACCCTCAGAAGCTGGTACCTGCTCAGCGGCTCCGGACCATCTGAGGGATTAGCGTCCAAGGCTCCAATACCCTGAGTATCCAGCGGCATGGCCGACTCCACGTGGGAGTCAGTAGCGGCCTGTGACTCTAAAGTAGCGGGCGTCAGGGGCTGCGAAAGTGCCTCACTGAGAACCGGCGATTGGCTTAGGAGAAGCTTTGTCGTCGGTTTTGGGCCTCGGTTGTTTTTCTCTCTCCTTTTCTTTGCGTTTTTTGTAAACTCTGGTAGTCGGATGGCTATCCGACGACATTTCAGGGTAATTAAACCGGCACCCAAAAAAGTTTAAAGCAAAATCATACCGATGCTTAATAGTGCGTTGGTTAAATCTAGCACAAAACCGACAACCAGTAACGTTGTGATCAGGGCCTAGGCAAGGAATACAGTAAGAATGAAAATCCTTATGAGGTATTTGCTTTCCACAAGAAATACAATTATTAACTTTTTCTGACATCTGTCTGGAGCAACATAAAGTTTCCCCAATGGGGTACTTAGCTTTATTGAAGACTTCGGATCTGAAACTCAAATACGAAAATCTTGCGAACTGCTTCTGCTTCGGGCACCACGCAGCAAGAAAGACTGAAGAAAATGGCGTTGGCTGCTTCTTTTATACCCCTGACGACCTGACGTCAGGGAAGGGGCATCAGTAGCCAACACAGGACCCAAGACTTTGGAATTTGGGCCGGCTGAGGGCAACCTGCCAGCAGGATTACCCAAATATAATGACTGCAACAGTGAAACATGAAGAACATCAACCCTGACTTGTTACCCAAACGGCTTCAAGTTGTTTTCATTAAGGAAATCCTAGCTGCATGTGTTAATAAAGAAAGAAAAAACAAAACAGAAAAAAATTATAAAGTTATTTAAGGGTTAAAGCTATAGTCTAATCATAGATCAAATCACCAATGACTATTAATGTTATTAAGAAAATAGGAACTGATCGTTCACGATATGCTTTATACCTACCTGTACTTTTCAACACACAGGAAAACTCTCCTACTTACATATGTGAAACTATTCCTGACTGACCTTTGTTTACATGTAGTTAACTTCTACTGCACATAATGTACTTTGGAGCTTTCCTCCCTGTGCCTCCACTGAAAATGGTCTGTTGCTCAGTTGGACTATCCCCATTAACAAATGGAAATTAATTAATTAATATAATCATACGTGAGGGAAACCGGCCTGATTCAACAAGGAAGTAAAAAAATTGAATGACACTTTTCAGCAGTATTTTCAGATTAAAGGGGTGTCAGACTGAGTGAAAGAAGAAACTACAAAGCTGAAGGAGTGAGGATGTGAAGGTAACAGGAAAGTATGTGCAGATCTGACAAACCCATGGTAAAAGATTATAAACTCAGAGGTGAAGGCTATGAGGAATTGAAGAAAGAAAAAAAATTCCTCAGAGAGCTTTTGGGCAAGGAAATATGTGCATTATTACTGAATGGGGACTGGGAACGAAGAAGCATCATACAAGTGTGGTACTACTGGAGGAAATGTTAAGATAACATGAGTTTCAAACAAAAAGGACAATATAAAACCATCTCAGAAGTGTAAATTAACGGGTTCCTATCACATAGTCGAACTTGTACAAGTTTGAACCCCATATGGTCGAGACCATAAGTTCGAACTTGTACAAGTTCGAGCATTTAAACGGAAATCTCTGTAAGGGGAGGTTTCCATTCATTTCAATGTGGCGCGATCTCGGAGTTGGTATATTTAAGTAGCGGGCTGTGTGGGGGGTGCAGGGGGGGCTTGCCCCCCTGCTTACAACAGTTTATTTTGTTTTCACTTTTTTTTTTATCACTAGTCAAAGTTTTATAACTTCAAACGAAATGGTTCGAACATTCCGTGTTCGAAGTTATAAAACTTCGACTATGTGATATAGACCCTAAATTAACAGTTAAAAGTTTTTTAGAAGTGAAAAAAGAGTTTCAAGGTGGTGGACTTCTTTTTCTACATTAAAGAAAAAAAATGCAGCACTGAGGAAGACTTGGGTAAGGGTTGCTCCTGGCTTAAAAAAAAAAAAAAAGCTAAAAGGGGAAGAGCCATAATGGACATTCCTTGTAGACAGCAAGACCTGAGGTGTTAACTCGAAGAGCTGAAAATAAAAATACGTTTTTTTTTTTGGTCAAAAATTAAAAGTCAACTTGACGGGAGAATAACCTGCTGAAAACTGGCTAGTTGATAGTAACACTGACTTAAGAGTCAGAGTGCATACCAGACGTTAGTAGCCAGAATCAAAAATATAACTTCCAAGACAGCATACTTGGGAGTCCTACTTACCATGGAACCTAATTTGTAAAACAGCACTATAACACATCAGTGGTAAGAGGATGTATGGAGTACTGTGTTCAGTTTTGGTGAACAAGACTGAAGTTACATTAACTTACTTAAGGACGTGCTTAAGGTTTACATGGATAATTAGGTTTGCAAAAATTAAAACGTACAGGTTAAGGTTCTGACTGGTCCTAGTTGATTGGAGATGAAAATGATATGGACTTAATTAAAATAGAAAGTACAGCAAAGGATGAGAGTGATGTGTTGAAGAAAAACCTGTAAGTGGCAGAGTGAGGAGAAAAATAATATCTGAACTAGGATTTTCTTTATTGAAAGTGTAGTGGTGTAAAATGCAATGCATAACTGAAGTGGGTGATAAACTGGGTGTCTAGAGTTGTCATCAAAGTAGCTGGGGCAACTACTTTATAAAGCAGAGGTGGGACTACTAGATATTGGGTTATGTGAGTAACTGGATTAGCTCTTTTAATATGTTCACCTGTGGAATTTATCTTCCAATAATTTAGCCAGACTGCCCTTTCATGGCCGTCTGATCAGCGGAAGACGTGATATACTGCTATCTTACTCATGTTGTTAAAACCACTCTTAAAGAACTTGCAGAGAAACCGACTTCACTCATCTTAATTCACCTCCAGGCAATTATAATCTTTTTTGAAATTACTGACCTGGAAGCAGTTGAGTGTTGTCTACTTGCTTCTTCAGCATGAGTCTTCAACAATCACCCTCATTGGCTTCTTCTAAAGACAATGTACTCTTGACTGTAGCTGAGGAGCAACTGGTGTATCCAGTTGGACCATCTTTGTACCTAAAAAAATTAGACTGCAAGTCTTAGGTTCATAGGTTCATAGGTTTATACTAGGCTATCTGCCCTAAGGCATTTATAAGCCTAGCCCAAATTATTGTGGCTTACGCCACCCCTTATATGAAAAAATACTGTGCCCATTAGTTTGTTGTGCCTCTGTCCAGCAGTGACCCAGAGATGATTCCCGGGTAAACCTACCATCTACCCATCCACAGGTCTAGATTTCTCTTGAACAGAGTCAGCAGGTGCTCTGCCTCACATGGACCGGGATTTTATTCCACAGCATAGAGTCTCTGAGTGATAAATCTATCCTCCAGCACGCCCTATTTATATCCGTAAGGTTTAAGTCGCTTCTAGTGGTTTTGGTGGATTTGGATTTTTGAGGTGGAGCATGTCCATTACTCCGGGGTTGGACATGGCTTTGTGTCAGGCACATGTCACCTCTGAGCAGACGGTATGCACTGAATAGAGCTGGAGTTTCTTCAATCTGGCAGCATATGACAGATTTTGGAGTCCCTTTATCCTTTTGGTGAGGAACTTTTGGGGTCTCTCCAATTGCTGCAGATGTCGGTGAGATACATCCCGAATGGGGCATTGTACTCGATCATTGGTCTGATAAGTGAAGAGTACAGGGAACAATGACCTCACTAGATCTGGATGTGAATCCTTCATGATCAGGTGGGCAATGTAGAAGGTCTTTCTAACCACTTTAGCAATGTGAGTGTCAAAAGAAAGGCCACTGTCAACCTGGGTCCCCAGGTCCCTGATAACCTCTTCTGTGCTTAGTGGATTGCCACCTATATGGTAGCTTGGGGTTACCTTGTTTTTCCAAGGTATGACTATACATTTTGGCGCTTAACTTCAGGCCATGGCTCTGGCACCAGCTATCTGTTTCGTGAGTCCCTTCTGAAGGATATCAGTGTCATGCACTTTCCACTATGGCGCCCAGTTTGCAGTCATCTGCAAACTTTGTCAGCCAAAGTCCTCCCATGTTGGCCTGTACTTCTGAGAAGTAGATGCCAAACAATAGGGGCCAAGGACCGAGCCCTGTGGGACACCACTTGTGACCGCTTGGAGTCTGACACAGCGCCAGCAACTCTAACCCTGTGGGTTCTGTCCTTAAGCCAGTTTGCAACCCATCTTGTGACATATGGGTTTACATTTAAGCTGGTGTTTTTCTACAATACCCGAAAGGGTATTGTGTTTGCAAGGTCAAGGTAGGCTGTATGGACTGCCTTTCTCATCAATGGCCTTGGTGACTATTTCAAGAAGTCGCTCAAGTTCAAAAGGCATGATCTTCCCTTGACAAAGCCAAACTGGTCCAATGTCTGCAAGTCCCTATATCTTTGTTTATGAGCTCCATTATGATCCTCCATAGCTTTGCAGACTAGACTTGTTGCTTATATGGGGCGGTTTACCAGGGTCCGTGAGGCCACCTTTTTGTGGAGTGGGACCACAGTGGGCACGTATCCTGTGGTAAGGCTGAGATTAAACAGCTGCCTTATGTGCGGGTTTAATTCCTCATTTAGCTCGTGTAGCACACAGGCTATCCTACATGCTAACTCTTCGTACTACTCCACACGGTTTTGAAATAATGGGTTCCCACACTGCTCATCAGTCTAACTCTTTACCTTTTGTATGTGTTCTCATGTTCCTATACACACAAAAAAACATGGTATTGTACTGACCTCAATTTCTTAATGAATTTAGAAGGATCTGTCATATTCTTTTTCTCCTACCTATTCCAAAGTGTACAAACATTCACTTTAATCTCTTTCATAATACTATAGTATGTTTTTTTCTGAAATGCCTACAACCTGCCTGTTTTCTTTTTCCCTCTGTTTGCAAGGCTCTAGACAGGGATTCATCAACCATAAGAGATCACTGCAACTTTCTGAATGTAAAGATTTATCCTTATCCATACTCACTTTGCCATTCTTCTTGACTGTTTCCACATATTATCTGTTAACTTTTAAGTTACTGAATATAACCAGTGCAGACATTTCTATGTTTTTGTTGTTGTTACATCCACCAAATTATGTACTTTCATCAGGGGTTTTATTTCCCAGATGCATTATTTACATATTAACTGTCATACATTTCAGCTTTCTTCTAATGTTGCTGTGACCATTCTTCTCCCTTTCACTAGCATCATAAGCATATCAATCTTGCTGAAATCTTCTTCTTTTTAACATCAGTACCCCTGCTTTTCCTAGAAGTGTGGCACTACAGAAAATGTAAGCATGCACAACCTTTCCCAAGTGTCAACCTTTCCCAAGTGTCAGGCTTCCCGCCAAACCCCATGCTGAGACCACTTATTTTGGGAAATCACTCCCTGCTGTAAGTTAATCCCAAAGCAAAATTCCACTAGCCACTCCACCTCTCCAAATAAGGTACGTAGAAATTCACCACTCATTCTTCTTTTCCCCTGGCTGGTCCTCTGGCACCCAACTATTAACAGTGGCACATCCTGACAGCCTGCCTCTACACCAGTAGGCTAGCCCTATTAAAATCTTTGCAACATCTATAGAAAAGCATAATTTTCCTTCAAGACTGTGCAAAGTGACTTACAAATATTCAAAATGGCATTAATAACTTGGTAATGATTCATATGCTAGTACAACACTAAACCTCTTCCTCAGAGTGGGATCTATTCACCATTATCCACCACTACATCTGGCTGCCAGGTAATGATCTACAAAAAATATAGCCATGTGCTCACTTCAAGATGAAGTGAGCTGTTTAGTAGTGTTTTTGTATTCACACTGTACTAAGTCAAGCATCTAAGTATGGAAGCAGCAGACAACTTTACACATTACTATGAATTATAGACATCTTGAGGCACCAAAACAAGTAACATCAATTTTACATCATTCTGTAAGGCATGTTTATTTATTTGTTAACTGGGTAAAAGGACTGGTCAACTGACCATTTTCAACCCTGACTTGGGATCATGAGGTGTAAGTGAAACTACATCATACATAATATGATCACAAAAATGCATATCAAATGTAAATACACACATACATAAGTGGCAAGGAAAAATAAGTTATGTACTCACCATAACATTCCCTCTGAGCAGTTGTACTCCATTTGTCTCCAACCTATGGGTTACGGATCCTTATCAGATCCGAGCCGGCAACTTTTACTAGCATCAGCTCCGAGCTCCAAACTCCTTCCCTTACCCATACTACACCTCCACTACCTTCCATCCTCAGATCGAGTTTGCTGAACCTCATACTGATAAGCCGACCTGAAAAACTTTACTTGTGACCTATACTGCAGTCCGTATGCTGATCATATGCCAAGGTCCGGGGTAAGGAGGGAGGGACGGTTGAAGACAAATGAAGCACAACTACTCAGATGGAACGCTATGGTGAGTACATACCTTCTTTATCGAAAGTAGTTTATTTCATTTGATCTTCAACCTGTGGGATAGAGTTTCCAGCTACTAAACTCCTGGGAGGCCCTCATGGAAGGATATTCTGCAGCACCAAGGCACACTAGACCAAAAAGCCGCAGACGTAGCCATGGACCTAGTGGAATGAGCTTTCACCTGACCTGGAGGAGACCAGCCTTCTGTCCTTACAGACCTGCAGGATGCTTGAAGAAATCCATCTAGCTACAGTGACCTTGGAGACAGGTTTCCCCAAAAAGGGTTACTAGAAGGATTGATCAGATTTACGCAAATTTTTTGTCCTGTGTAAATAGAATCGTAACTGTCTATGAACATCCAACATGTGTAGTTTATATTCCATCTTGTTAGCAAAATTAGGAAAAAACACAGTCAAATTGATGGTCTGATTGATATTGACTGGTGATGCCACCTTAGGAAGAAAGGATGGATTGGTTCGAAGGGAAACCCTATCTTTGTGAAAAATCATGCAAGGAATTTTGATGGACAAGGCCTGTAATTCTGAAACCCTTTTAACAGAGTAGCCACCAGAAAAGCTGTTTTCCAAGATAAAAATATCAAATGTGCAGTTGCGGCAGGCTCAAAAGGTGGAGCGACCAAAGCTTGAAGGGCCATAGTAAGGTCCCATGGGGAACAGGATCTTTGACCGGGGGGATGCAACAAAAAGGCTTTACAGTCTGCAAGAGGCTAAAGAAGCAGAATTCTCGTCCACATGAAAATGAGAGATGGCAGCCAACTGAAATTTGACAGTAGAAGAACTAGCTCCGTGTTGAAAAATATCAGCTAAAAAATCAAGAATGGTGGAAATAGAAGCAGTGAAAGGATCTAAACTCCTTTGAGTGGCCCAAAAGGAAAAACGTTTCCACTTGCTGCAATAAACCTTCCTGGTCGAATACTTATAAGCAGCCACCAAAATAGGAGACAAATAGGACACCAGGAGTCCTGGCAATCATGGGAACTGAAGCAGCCAAGATGTGAGCTTCAGGCTGTCCAGATTAGGATAAGGCACCCCCGAAGGGTGTGAAATTAAATCCTGAATTTGATCTAGGATCCAGGGTGGAGCCAGAAGGTGAGACCAAAGGAAGGGAAACCATACCTGGTGAGGCCAGAATGGGGCAATGAGGATCACTTTGCTCCCCAGTCGATGAGCTTTTTGTAGAAACTTTGGAATGAAAGGTAATGGCAGGTAAGCATACAGAAGACCAGGAGGCTACGCATGAACTACAGCGTCTCTGAGGGACTCCCCCTGGCAGGGGGTTCAGAGCAAAATACTTGCTGCACTTTGCATTGGAAGGAGATGTGAAGAGATCGCAGCAAGGTTGATCCCACTCGCTGAAGATCTGTTCCACTACTGACAGATTCAGAGACCACTCGTAAGGCATCAGAATGGTCCAACTTATCCTGTCCTCTAGTATGTTGGACCGCCCCGGAATGTGCATTGCGATGAGAAAACGACCAGTGGAGATCGTCCATTCCCACACTCTCATGGCATCACAACAAAGGGGGTAAGATCTGGTCCCTCCCCTGTTTGTTGATATACCAGACTACTGACATGTTGTCTGACTGAATAGCAATCGTCTCCAGAGGAAGAAAGGCATGAAGGGTCCTCAACGCTAGAAGGACTGTCCTCATCTCTTGGACATTTATGTGCAAACTGGTCTCTATGGAGGACCACAGGCATTGGACTGTCCTGCCCGAACAATGCCCCCCCATGTTGGGAGGCATCCATGGTCACTGTGGCTTGGGCCTGGACTGGAACAAAAGGTCGTCCCTCCAAAATGTCCAGACAGCACATCCATCATATGAGGGACAACCAACAGACTCGACTGAGTTGAATTGGATATGTCAATGGCAGTTCCAACAGGGACCACTGTATAGCTAGAGTCCATTGTAGAATTCTCATGTGTAATCGAGCGCACAGGAGAAGAGTTATGGCTGCCACCATTGAGCCTAAGGCCCTCAACACTGATTCTGCCGTTGGAAGATGAGAGTGGTAGATCAGGGTGACATGCATCCTAAGGTTTTGAACTCTCTCCAAGGTCAGGAAGATTTTGCACTGAAGTGTATTTATCCTGGTAACAATATAGTCCATCACTTGCACAGGATCTAGGAGAGATTTGGATGTATTGACTGTAATCCCCAAATGCAGGGCATGAGTTAGGAAATAATCACTGGTTTGGGAGAGTAGATGCCTGGTGGGAGCAGTGAGGAGCCAATCGTCCAGGTATGGATAGACCTGAATCCCCCAAAGCCTCAGGTGAGCTGCTACCCCCATCACTTTGGTAAACACCCTGGGGGCTGTGGTGAGACCAAAGGGTAGAGCTCGAAATTGGTAATGACTGACTCCTAGCTGGAAGCTGAGGAACTTCGTGGAGCTTCTGTGCATTTTTATGTGATAGTAGGCATCCTCGAGGTCTAACTAGCACATCCAGTCACTCTCTTGCAGGTATGGCATGATGGACCGTAATGTGACCATCCGGAACTTCTCTTTGGCAACTGACAGGTTCAGGGTTGAGAGGTCCAGAATGGGCCTCAAGTCCCCTGTTTTCTTTGGCACCAAAAAGAACCTGGAGTAGAAGCCCGATCCGGACTGATCTGGGGGTATGGTTTTGATGGCTCGTTTTTCTAACAGCCTGAAAATTTCCTGTGCTGCTGCCTCCTTTTGCATAGGTGTTATGTCCGGGTGGTGTCTGGGAGATTTGGGGGAACCCACGAAGGGGATAGATTATCCTCTGGATATGATTTGAAGCACCCAGTGGTCCATTGTTATGGACTTGCATGCCGCTAGGTGCAAGGACAATCGTCCCCCGACTGCTGCCTCCAGAGTAAAGCAGCCGGGCAACCCCTCAGGGTTGCTGCCCGGGTCTGTCCGAGAAAGGTTCTCGAGACTCAAAGTACCTTGGACCCCCCCTGCCTCTGGGCCGACGTCCATTCTGTCCCCCTCTGACTCTGGGGGAAGAAGAGCCCAAAGTGCCCTGGGAATACTGTGACTTCCGGAACCACATCTTCTTTTGCCCTCTCTGGTTCCGGGAAAAGGGCCTTTGAGGGTTAGAGAAGCAGAGCTTGATGGCAGACCGTGTCTTCCTGTCCTTCTCACTCTGGACTAATGTCTCTGACAGTCTTACCAAAGAGTGTAGAGCTGTCATAAGGGGCATTGGCAAAGGATGCCTTGAAGGCTTCAGAAAATGGACATAACCTGAGCCAGGCATTGCACCTCATGGGCACACCGGACGCAGCCGGCCTAGACACTCCTTCCGTAGCATGTGAAAGGAGTCACATGGACATGTTAGATACTGCTTTTAAAGTGGCCATCTTTGTGAAGAATGAAGCCTTGTCCTCCTGCGACATGGAATTGGGGGGAGACTCCTCCAGCTCCTTTACCAGGTCGCGTTGGAGTCTGGTGACATGGGCCAGGTAATTCAGTGCCCTAATCAAAAAGGTAGCTGAAGCATACACCCGCTTCCCTAGGCGTTCCATCATCCGCAACTCTCCTTAGCAAGTTCCTTCTTAGTGGCTGCTGCTATCACCATGGCATCTGCGGGGGAGCCCTTGTTCCATGCAGGTCTGTCTACGGGGGGGGGCTTAGGATCTTATCCGGTCTCTTTGGGATAGGTTCCTTGGTGTCCGGTTCCTTCCATGCCAGCAAGGTGACCAGATCCACCAAAGGATCTGCAGGAGGGGATACCCAGGAAGTAGATGGAACCATGCCAAAAGCCTCCAGGAACACGGACTCATCAGAAAGGTTTGGGGGCAGACCAATCTCCCCTTTGGTGCATGATTTCCATGATGTCTCCAATGGAGACATCCTCGGGAGGTGACCTAGGGGAACCTTCTCCATCATCTAAGTCTGTGTCTTAGGTGAGGGACTCGGGGGAGTCCAAGTGCCTCCTCTTGCATGTATGCTTGCGATGTACCTCTCTGGTGGGGCTCTCCGGGGGGAGCTCACAAGCTACTTGTTCCTCGCGGAGAACCATCTGGGGCTCTTTGAGCACGGGCTGTCCTTCTGGTAAAACGATGGGGACCAAAGAGAGAGCTGTGGGCGTCTGAGAGGAATCCGAGGGGGCAGTTAGGGGTCTCAATACAGCGGAGAGAACCCTTTCTACCACGTCGAACGCCGAAGGACAGCAAACCTCCTGAGAAACCAATAACGAGACCGGTCTCTCCGGGTCTGATGAGAGAATCGTGGCCGGGCCACCAGAGGTGGACGGAACTCTGAGGGAGGGAACCTGGCCCGCCAAGGTCAGAGTGAAGAAAAAGGTTCCACTCCCTTGGATATGACACCCAAGCTCCGGCTCAGAGAGCGGCTCAGATCCGAGCTGGTCAGATTTGAAACGCTCCAGGCAGCTGTTGGCGTCGAGCAAGCAGGTACCGTTGGCGCCGACCCCCTGACCAAAGCCAACCTCTGATCTGAATACTCCAGAACCAGAAGGTTGGATAGGAGAAGGAGATATAGGTTGGAAAAAGGGAAGCGAGCTCCCCCTCCTGAGGGAGGGGGGCTGGCAAGACCCCCATCAGGATCTGTGTATGGATAAATCGCCTCATCATTTTATCCACATCCATGTCAGACAATGACCAGGTGGACCGCGACGAGGCCACGGACTCCGACCTGGCAGGCTGGGGCACCGAGGCCCAAGAAGCTGGATGTGTCTCCTCTGGCTCCGGGGAGAACTTTGGAGATCGAAGCCATGGGGAGTCACGGATCCGTGGCGTCTTAGTAGGCAATGCAAGGTCCAGAGACCTCTTTCTCTTTTCCCTCATCTTCGACACTCTCTCCCTCTCTCTACCTCTTTTCTGCTCTGCTACCACAGGCTTTGGTACAGGAGGTTGTGTCCCAGCCTGGGAGGAAGGAGAAGCCAGAAGAAGAGAGGATGGAGAGACGGCCAGAGCAGCCACTGTGACCAAAGCCGGAGATGAGGAAACAAGAGTCTGAAGGAGGAAGAAGGCCTTTGAGGGCAACTTGGCCTTCCTATCTTTAAGGGCACGGGGGTTGAAGCCCGCACATATGCTACAGTCCACACTCAGATGGACAATGTCCAAGCACAAAACACACACTGTGGCCATCCGCTGGGGATAACTTATGGCCACACTCTATCCAATGCTTGAAAACAAGCTTTTCAGTCATACTGCCGCTGTAGAAAGAAGTTGAGAAAAAAGGGCAGTTTCTTTCTAGACTGGCACACTCACACCCACTCACCACACTCGTACAGAGAAACACTGTGGGGGGGGGGGGAGCTACAATCTACACAAAAGTACACTCTAACTATCCTAAAACACTAAAACTCGACGCACCAAGCGAGGGAAGGAGAAAGGGGACCTACACTAACTAACAAAAAACTGTAGAAAAAGAGATACTCACAAATGTTTTAACCCACTGACTAAACTGGAGCTCAAGAGACACGATGCAAAGCTATTTGCAGCAAATGAGATCTGGGGATGGAAGGCAGTGGAGGTGTATCATGGGTAATGGGAGGAGTTTGGAGCTCGGAGCTGATGCTAGTAAAAGTTGCTGGCTCGGATCCGATACGGATCCATAACCTACAGGTTGAGGATCAAATGAAGTAAATTACTTCAGATCAATGATATTCACAATATTTCAAGCTATGCAGATGTATCCACAATATTTATGGTGGATAGCACAGTGTTGAAGTGGTAGCGTTGTCGCCTCACAGCAAGAGGTTCTCCAGTTTGATTCTTGGTTGGAGTGTCTTCTGTGAGGAGTCTGCATGTCCTCCCTGCATTCGTGTGGGTTTTCTACAGGTACTCCGGTTTCCCCCCACGTTACAAAGACGTGCGTCTGAAGCATTTCTCCCCGGGCCTCTGCTGAAAATTGGCTTTGTTCCAAGTCGGACTTTCCCAGTAAACAAATGTTAAATAAAAAATAAATAAATAAAATTTACAGGGTGGAGTTCTCTTAGCTGAGTGATACCTATATTGTAGCACTTGTCAACTTATAACTATAAGAAACAAATTCTGAAAGCATATTAGAGAAAGCATTTGATGGGAACTTAATAAAGGCAAAATGACTAACTGTATGCACATTGATGATTTCTAGAGATTTTAAATAGCTAGTTATATGTTGCTTCTGATCCATAATAAAACAAGGAGTCATGCCAAATGCAATAGTTTCAGAATACATACTTGTACATCCCATCTGAAATACTGTTAAACAACACCAACTTGCCGTCTATACGATATGAAGATGGACAGCATGATCCCTCTTTGTTCTATGATACAATGGTCTATGCTCTTACTATATGCTACCAGACCTACCTCGGACCAGCCTGACTAGATACAGGAAAAGCCAGCTAAGGAGATGTGGGACTGCGAAGCTGCCACTGTTTCACCCAAGCTGAAAGGCCAAGAGTTGCAGCTCTAATACAAATAGACTCATGGGGTCTCATACATTCCAAGGATTGCATATGCACTCTGAAAATTATGGGTGTGGAGAACCATGAACATATACTCAGCTTGGACAGCTGCTAAAAAGGGGAAAAGGGTATATTAACAAAAAGTACTCTAACCTTGACAGCCATGGAAAGGGACAAATAACGAATGCACAGTATCTATGACTTTACTATCAAAACCTGATTACTGAAAGTCATACCTTAAACAAAATGTAAAATATATGTACATACCTCATTTCACATGAAGGGAAGATGTTTCTTTTGTTGAGGGAAGAATTTCCTGTAACTACAGGTAGCCTGTAGTGGCTGGGGCATGGACTGCTGTAGGATGGTCTAGTAAGGAACAGGAGATAAAGTGGGATGCATACTTTATCAAAAAAAATATATATATATTTTCCATGGACTTGACACTGCAGACCTGGGCATCTGACAGCACCAATGCATTTTATAGTGATTAACATACTGGAAGTTAAAGAAACCACCTGTCTCACTAATGACAAAGTGTGTAGGAGGGATGGGTGTTGTCATTAAGCCACCTTTCACTGTCAGTACAGTGCAACACAGCAATTATTCTAAGGGAACACTAGAATGATGGTGCTCCTTATCACCACTGGCAACTTCAGACAGGAAATGAAAAGGGACAGAATGGAATACCCTCCATGCTCTGTTCTAGGTAGGTACAAACAGCCGAAATACTATTAGCAAACAACTATGCTGTCACTCATACACACAATGTGTAGGTTGACAGTCGTGGAAACCACTGCAGTATATGCTTACTCTCGTGTGGTGCTCTACATTTAGAGAACTTAATTACTACTGCAGAGGTAACACTGTCAAGTACTTTCAGATACAAAACCCATATAGAAGAATGTACTCTTGGGACTGAAATCAGTATGAGGAAATGGGAAAACTGCTACTTGTGCTTCCATGGTAGGGGCACAGCTGCTTGAAGGAAATGCCTCTTGTGAAAGACAGTGAATGGTCCTCTGCAGTCAGCCTATTACACTCTCCCTCCAGCTCTTCACAGAGTGCGCACAGGGAGCAAAGCTGCAAAAAACAAAAACATTTTGAATCATCTAAACAGCAGTCTGCAAGATGGCCCCTTCCAGTCGAACCTCACTCTGGTGATGTGAAATGAATGGACCAATTGACTGCAAGGGGGATGATGATTGACAGCAAAAGGACCATAAATAAATGGTGCACTGTGAAGCAGTGGGTGCAACTCTGTATACTGGACACAGGATGCAGACAGAACAAGTTCAAAATCTACTCTAACTCCTTTGTTATAAGAAACTGATGAAGGAAATCACCACAATGCATACAGCATTCCAAGATGAATATTTAATTCTTAAGCCTTAATCTTGCATTGGCTGATGGCTACTGTATCAGAAGATGGCTCTTCCTCGATTCAAAAGAAAGCCAAGTCCATCGAGGGGCAAAACTGCGTAAGCAAGAAGGTTGCACCAATATTTAAAAGGCTTCCACAGCATAAAAAAATCCACTAGTTTACCCATTTTCAAAAACATATTAGATGACCACATCACAACATGACAGCATTATGCCTAATAAGGGCAGTGATTAAAAATTCAGCCACTTTATTTAGTCAATAAAAGTATGCATTGTCTGTATGTATGCATCCCCTATTTGACGACATGTACTTGGGAGACAGGAAATCACTCAGAAATGTATTATTCATATGCAATGGATTTGTGATCTACAAACTAAACTGCATTTTGCAACCTTTATTTACTTATTTATTTATTTCAGTTTGTTAACCGGGAAAGTCCATTGGGCCAAGGTAGCCCGTTTTCAATGGAGGCCCGAGGAGAAAAGCTCCAGACAAAAAGACAATATACAATGTATTAGTACAGCATACGAGAACAACAGTTTAACATTCAATATACAGCAAGGCAAGATTTTACATATCTTGAAATATATGAGCAGAGGAAATCACTTATAAGATATTAGCAAAAACAATAAATTTATGTTAATTTAATACACTACATGTATTTAGGCAAAGGAATTTTAGAGAGATGAATTGAAGCAGTGGCAGAGATTAGAGTAGAGTAGAATAGAATAGGGATAGGTATCAGGAATCGGGTAATATGGGTACAGGAGCACTCCCAGAGGGAGTAGAGGTGAGAGAAAAGTAGGGTTTTAAAGGATGGTAGGTTAGAGGTAGTTCTAATGTAAGGGGGAAGAGAGTTCCATAATCTGGCAAGGGAGAATGATAGCAGAAGTTGCCCTGGTGAGTGTAAAGGCTTGTAAAGTTCTAAGAGGTTCTGATTTGTGGATCCAAGTGTCCTATGTGACTGGTGAAGTTTTGGGAAGAGGAAAGTGATGGACAGTTAGAAGGTTTGAAAATTAGCTTGTGTGCTGTAGTTAGTTGAATGAAATTTAGGTAGCTTGGGAGTTCCAACCAATTTAGAGCATGTAGGGAGTTGCAATGGTGAGTGGAGGATTTGGATCCTGTGGCAAACTTTGAAATTTTGTTACAACATGAGGAAAGTTTAGATTTTTAGGGATGATTGGAGGTTGGAGAGTAGCACAGCTCCATACAAAAGGGAGGGTAGGAGGTAGGTGGTAGAAAGGAGTTGTCTAGAAGACAGAGAAAGATAGCGTCTGTGTTGATAAAGCATACCAAGTTTTTGAGGAGTCTTTTTAATATTGGTTTCTAGGTGGATATCAAATTTTAGCAGGTCATCGATAAGAACGCCCAGAAGTGGAGAGTAGTACAGCTCCATACAAAAGGGAGGGTAGGAGGGTAGGTGGTAGAAAGGAGTTGTCTAGAAGACAGAGAAAGATAGCGTCTGTGTTGATAAAGCATACCAAGTTTTTGAGGAGTCTTTTTAATATTGGTTTGTAGGTGGATATCAAATTTTAGCAGGTCATCAATAAGAACGCCCAGAAGTTTTGTATGGGGAACTATTTCAATACTTGTTTTGTTTAGGCTAAGTATACAGAAGGATGCTTTGTCAGCAGCAGTATGTCTAGTCTAGAAGGGGTAAAGATCATTATTTTAGATTTGGAGGCATTTAGGGCTAGGTGATTGTCAAGCATCCAGGACTCAGTGGAGGAGAAGGCTTCTTGCGTAACGTTTATTAGTAAAGGAAGAGTTTTGGCTGAGCAGATGATAGTGGAGTCATCTGCGCATTGCACCAGTTTAGCATTGGGGATCTTTTGGTGGAAATCATTGATGAAAATGTTAAATAGCAAAGGACTCAAAATAGAGCCTTGGGGTACACCTGTTGGGATGTGAAGGAAAGAGGAA
Source organism: Protopterus annectens (assembly GCF_019279795.1). Lineage (NCBI taxonomy): Eukaryota > Metazoa > Chordata > Ceratodontiformes > Protopteridae > Protopterus > Protopterus annectens. The sequence goes on from NC_056743.1 coordinate 1,261,840,255, forward strand.
GTGCAGTAGGTTCCATTTTACAGCTTGTTCCCTGGCTGAGAGATCGCGGGAGAACCATTTGATAGACGAAGAGGAGATTAAGATGGTAGAGGTTATAAAGTAGAAGCACATGAGAGACAGTGTAGAAAGCTTTAGATAAGTCGAGGAGGAGTGTAGAAACTATGTTCCCTGAGTCACAAGCAGAGTTAATGATTTCGAGGAAGGAAAGAATGGCAGTGGTGGTGCTATGTCCTGGTATAAACCCGTGTTGGGCAGGAGTTAGGAGTTGGTTGTCCAGTAGGTAGGGTAATAAAAAGTTGGAGGTGAATACATTTTTCGAGTATCTTAGAGATAGGGGATAGGACAGCAATAGGGTGAAAGTTGGAGATTGAACAGTTTGTACTTCCTTTATGGACTTTCTCCAACTAGCTGTTGATGGCATAGCCCTTCCAATCAGCATCCTAATCAATCGCTTCATTCAGGAGTCCTATGTACCATACCTCTGGAAAAAGCCTTCATCATCACCCTCCATAAAGGAGGTACAAACTGTTCAATCTCCAACTTTCGCCCTATTGCTGTCCTATCCCCTATCTCTAAGATACTCGAAAAATGTATTCACCTCAAACTTTTATTACCCTACCTACTGGACAACCAACTCCTAACTCCTACCCAACACGGTTGCCTAGTTGGAGAAAGTTGGATGGAATGTCATCTGGGGCATTAGAGCAAGATTTTAACTTTTGTAGGAGCTTTTTTATAGTGTGGGTAGGAATGGATTTGAGAGTAAAAGGGGAGGACTTGGGGTTCATGGATGTTAAGTTTTTGTTATCAGTTAAGTTGGGGGGAATGTTGTTAGGGAAGAAGAGGTGAGTTTGCCCACTATACTCAAATTTATTTATTTGATTTACTTGTTTTATGTTTGATTACTGGGATAATCTAAGTAAAAAATGTCACTTTTGAGTGGATGTCCATGGAGAATGTAGTTTTACACACATCAAAGTAACAAACGGATTAATTTTTAATAAATATGGCATACAGAAACGTAACATGATACAGAGTACTTTATACTGCACTATAAAATAAAAAATGCTATACATGTTTAGATAAAGAAAGGTTTTTACAGTACAGTAATTAACTGTATGGTTGTACACTTCATACAACCTTTAAGAAAAAAAGGTGAAAGGATCCGAGTATGGATAAGATAGGGGAGTAGAAGACGGTACATAGGCGTTTGAGAGAGGAAGAAATGATGAGAGATTTTGAGTGGTGGAGAGACGTAGCTAATACGCACAAAAGAAAGAGAAAGCTGGTAATGACTGAATTGCAGCAGGACTTGCATATTCTAATCTTTTCTGAGGCCTTAGATGCCTCTGCTGTGCCTCAAAAACCAGTGTTTAAGCCCTAACATTTTAAGATTCAATATTAAAGCCCCCCCCCCCCACACACACACACACACACACACACACACACTGCAGAACTTTTTGTCATTCATTAATACTCCCATGCTTGTTGCATTGTTTGCCAACACATTTCATTCTGTTTTCACTAGGTACATGCAAGTATCTACGCGTAAGATGTGTAGCGGGACAACATGATGCAACACACTTGCAATGAAGGAAGTTGCCTTCACTTGACGTTGCATCACACTGTAAAACACAAAAAAGCATAACTCCTCCCTTGATAGTATGAAAAGATCTGACAGCAGCAGCAGAAGTTCCAAGACATGTAGTGCAACATGATGCAACACCACCAGTTGTAGCAGATTAATATTTACTACATATTTTTCACTACAAACAATGAAGCAACATAAAATTAAATATTGGATGCTTAATGTTAAGAAATGTATGAACTGTGTCATATGCTGAGAAAACACTTTAGGCACCTGTGGTGAAAGGAATGACTTGTTAACCTTGATAAAATGTACAAAAATAATTTGAATTTTCAGGTAACTTGCATGCCAACTAAACTTAATAAACAATAAGAAAAAAGGAATCCAGCTAGTGTCCTAACACAGATCTTTTACATGTCGTAGGCTTCACTGTTTTTTTTTTTTTTTTGCCTATTACTTTGTTTGCCTTCCTCTCTCTCTCCTGAACTCTATCCCATGGCTTTCATAGACTATAATCCACCATCATCCCATGCCTCCCCAGATGATTTTCTGGAAGCTGTCTGATTTAGGCTCTCTATATTCAGAATGAGGGCAGTGAATATGATCCACTGCTTTTAATGATTAAATCTGTCAGGGGGGTAAAAATCAAAATAATGGCACACATCACCCTGTTGAATTACTTGGAGTCAGGAAAAAATTATTTCCACTTATGTTTCTATTAATCACCACAAGATACAATACACATTTAATTACATGGCATCAGCTAAACCCTACCCTAACTCTTGACATCATAGCATAACATATCAAGTAGTTTCTCCCAGTAAGCAGTTAACATCTTGGAAGAAATATATAGAATGGCTTAATAAAGATATCATGGTACACTATTATTAATAGCATCTGGCTTCCCCAGCCTTGTTGCCAGACAATATAACATTAAAAGCACATTAATGAGTTAATAAAAAACAAATCAGCTAAGAAATTTTAAAATAAATGTTCACATCTGTTGCAAAAATATAGGCAGGTGCAAAGTACAGTGCCAAGACAAAAAAGAAAGAAACAAAGAAAAAAAAAAGAATAATAAATAAAACCAAACTAAATGAAAATCTGTTCTTGTGCAGCTTTCCAGAAATTATGTAAAAAATGAGCCAGTTTCACAAGCAACACTTTACTTATGGGAGCATGGAAACAAAAAGGAAATTAATTTGCTACACCATTAGGGAAAGCATTACAAAGACATGGAAAAAATTAGGTTACACCTTCACTTACAGAATGTATAAATAATGTAACTGGTGCATCTCAAAGGAAGGATAAAACAGAATTTGTTAATGCAGGAATACTCTCTGTTATGTGATCAATTTACAGACAATGAATTTTGGTAATGTATATAGCAAAAACTGATGGAGCCACTTATAGTCATTCGTTTTATGTTAAAGTATTTGTTCTTGTATATAAACTTCCAATAAACTGCATGAATAAAAACAGGTTTAGCCTTGAAATGTCTAACATCAGCCTTCAAGGCCCATCCTTCTTCATTACCAGCAATAGCTGGGAGTAGAAATCTGACTCTTCTCCTAAGGGGAATCTCTTCATTCATTTATTTACTTCTTGACTGATCAATTGCATTTGTTTACTGGGATGGTCTATCTAGGTAGACAAGCTGACCCTTTTCAGCAGAAGCCCAAAGAGAAAAGCTCAACAATAAAATGAGTAAATAGCAAAACAATAGCTAATACATTTTGGGTCAATATAAGCTAGTCACAGTTTGATAAAGACTGTTTATACCTGACATGGAAATAGTACAAAGTACAACAAAAATGTCATACACTGTTGCATCTGAGGACAAGAAAACTAAAACAGAATATTTCAAAAGACAAACCACACAAGTCCTTCTAAGATTAAACATCTTTGTTCTTTAATATTTTCACCATAGAACTTCCTCAGAATCTTTTTACAAAACGTTTCCATACCATTTAAATACTCTCCAGGCTTTGTGCCAAAATCACACACAAAACCAATCAACTATCATTCAAAGCACATGCACCCAATGAAATAAAGAAGTAATGTACTCACCATAACGTTCCATCTGAGTAGGTACTTCATTTGTCTGCAACCTGTAGGTATCGGATCCGATCTCGGATCCGAGCCGGCAGCTTCACAAGCTACAAGATCCAAGCTCCTAGCTCCTCCCCTACCCATAATCCCCTGCCACTAACTGTATTACCTCAGATCGATTTTGCCCAATCTAAGTCATAACCTCGACAGAGGTATACTGAAGACCTAACCTCCAGACAGTAAAATTTTAGGTGACCAGAAGAAAACCCGAGAAAAGGTTAGGGGGATGGCAGGGGGGGTGGGGTGTGTGGTTACAGACAAATGAAGTACCTACTCAGATGGAACGTTATGGTGAGTACATAACTTCTTTATCTGAAGTAGTTACTTCATTTGCTCTGCAACCTGTGGGACAGAGTCCCCAGCTACCTAGACAATAAACCTGGGTAGCCTTATGGAAGGATATTCCGAAGCACTGCGGAGCCAAAAGAAGGCCTACTTCTTGATATCATATCCAGTTTATAATGAGAAATGAACGTATGAGAAGAGGACCAGGTAGCTGCTGAACATATGTCGCCCAAAGGAGCCCTGGACCAGAAAGCTGCTGAGGTGGCGATGGACTGGGTAGAATGAGCGTGTATTCCCATAGGAGCTGGTTTGCCCGAAGATACATACCACTGAACTATACATTGACAAATCCAATTTGCTAGGGTCACTTTAGAAACGGCCCTTCCCCTGGCTGATTTTGCAAAGGACACAAACAACTGAAGAGACTTGCGAAAATCCTTAGTTCTGTGCAAGTAAAAACGTAGTTGCTTGTGTACCTCCAGTTTGTGCAATATGTACTCCCCCATATTCTGAAAATTTGGAAAGAACACAGGCAAATTGACTGATTGATTGATATTAGATTCCGAAGCCACCTTAGGTAAGAAAGACAGGTTAGTCCTGAGAGACACTCTATCCCTGTGAAAAATGAGATAAGGGGGTTTCATACACAGTGCTTGGAGTTCCGAAACCCTCTTGGCAGAAGTAATAGCTACCAAAAAAGCCGTTTTCCAGGACAAGAATTTTAAAGGAATCGAGGCTGCAGGCTCACAGGGTGGACTCGTCAGGGCTTGCAAGACTAGTGTCAAATCCCATGGGTCACCACCGTTTTTACAGGAGGCTTCAAGAGAAAGATGCCTCGCAAGAAAGTTTTGCATAACTTTGTGGATGCCAATGACCCTAGCCCATCTCCCACATGAAAATGGAAAATGGCTGCTAACTGCACCTTAACCATAGAAGCACTTGCTCCCTGCCGAAAAATCATCGACAGGAAGTCCAAGATTGTCGGAATAGGAACTGTAAAAGGATCCAGGCCCTTGTCTGTTGCCCAGATGGAGAAGCGTTTCCACTTGCTATTATATACTTTCCTGGTAGCCGGCTTATGAGCCGCTACCAGAATGGCCTTCACTGGTGATGAGATACTGGGAGTCTTTGCCATCAGTGGAACTGGATCAACCAAGCCACAAGCTTGAGGTTTACCAGGTATGGGGTTTGACATCCTGCGGGATGTGAAATCAGGTCTGGAATGGGTTCCAGTATTCAAGGGGGAGAAACTGTGAGACCGCAGGTATGGGAACCAGATCTGGCGAGGCCAGAATGGGGCTATGAGGATAACTTGCTCACTAACCGAGAGGCTTTCTATATGAACTTGGTCATAAGCGGAAGGGGAGGGTAAGCATAAAGAAGACCGGGAGGCCAAGCATGAACTAGAGCGTCTCTGGGAGTCTCCCCTTCGGGGGGAAGTATTGCGAAGTACTCGCTGCATTTTGTGTTTAATGGAGAAGCAAAAAGATCACAGTGAGGCCAACCCCACTTGCGGAAGATCTGCTTCGCAACTGATGGATTGAGAGACCACTTGTACGGAGTGAGAATTATCTGACTCAGTTTGTCCGCTAATATGTTGGACCGTCCCAGAATGTGCGTTGCTACTAGAAAGCGGTTGGTGGATATCGCCCATTCCCACACTCTCATAGCTTCTTGACAAACGGGATAAGACCTGGTTCCTCCCAGTTTGTTTATGTACCAGACTACCGACATACTGTCTGTCTGGATTGCAATAGTCCCCAGAGGTAGAAGGTCGTGGAGAGCTTGCAACTCTAGAAGCATTGCCCTCATCTCTAGGACACTGATATGCACAGCAGTCTCTAGGGAAATCTACGTGCCTTGGACAGATCTGCCCGAATAATGCCCCCTCCACCCGAGGCGGGAAGCATCCGTGGTCAACATGGCTTGGGGCGGGGGAATCACAAAGGGTCTCCCTTGCCTCAGCTCTCGAGAGTGAAGCCACCAAAGAAGGGAGTCTCTGCAAACTCTGCTCAGTGGAATTGGAGAGCTTAACGGGTGGAGTAATAGCGACCACTGAACCTGGAGGGTCCACTGTAAAATCCGCATTCGCAGGCGTGCATGAAGGGAAAGACCAATTGCTGCTGCCATAGACCCTAGTGCCCTCAAGACTAACTCTGCCGCAGGAGCCTGGCTCTGAAGAAGAGTAAGCACCTGAAGCGACAAGCTGCTTGCTCAGCCTGTCCGAAGTCAGAAGGGCTCGAGAAGTACGGGTATGCAATCTGGCCCCTATGAACTCTAATACTTGTACAGGGCGAAGGAAGGATTTTTGAAGATTCACTGAGATGCCTAGACTCTGGGCAAGAGTCAGAGCGTAATCTCTTGCAACACAGAGTTGATGCCTGTTGGCGGCGGTTAGGAGCCAGTCGTCTAGGTACGGGAAAACCTGAATGCCCTGAAGTCTCAGGTGGGCTGCAACCACTGCCATGACCTTGGTGAACACCCTGGGGGCTGAGGTGAGGCCGAACGGAAGAACCCTGGACTGATAATGACTGGCTCCCAGCTGGAAGCGGAGAAACCTTCTGGATCGTCTGTCCATCAATATGTGGTAGTACACATCCTTGAGATCTATAGAGCACATCCAGTCGTTCTCCTGCAGCAAGGGGAGAATTGATTGAAGTGTGACCATCCAGAATTTTTCCTTGGGGATGAATAGGTTCAGAGCGGACAAGTCTAGGATGGGTCTTAGGTCCCCCATCTTCTTTGGCACTAAAAAGAACCTGGAGTAATAACCCAATCCAGACTGATCTGGGGGGACGGGCTGGATGGCTCTTTTTCTTAGCAACTTTGAAACCTCCGAAGCCGCTGCCTCCCTCTGATCGGGTGGAACATCAGGGAGGTATCTGCTTGTAGTGGGAAGGCTTAGGAAGGGAATGGAGTAACCTCTGGATATGACCCGGAGCACCCATCGATCTGTCGTAATGGGCTCCCAATTTAAGAGATGCTCCGTCAACCCCCCCCCCACGACTGCCTCCAGAGATGGACAGTCGGGTAAGCCCTCAGGGTTGCTGTGCGGGTCTGTCTGAGAAAGGCTCTCTAGACCCAAAATTACGCGGCCCCCCCTCTGCCTCTGGGCCGGCATCCACCTTGTCCTCCTCTGCCTCTGGAGGACGAGGGGTCCGAAGCTGGATGGGATTGCCGAGACTTGCTGAACCACAACTTCTTTTGTCCCCTCTGATTCCTTGAGAAGGATCGTTGGGGATTAGAGAAGCGGACCCCGACGGCAGACAGCATCTTCCCGTCCTTCTCGCTTTGGACCAGCGTTGAGAACGGTCTTGCCAAAAAGCGAAGACCCGTCAAAGGGCGCATTCGCGAAGGATGCCTTGAAGGGTTCCGTGAAATCGCAAAGGCGGAGCCAGGTGTGATGCCGCAAGACGACCCCGGCTCCACTGGCCCTCGCGGCTCCCACCGTTGCATGAGAGAGTAGCCGCATGGACATGTTAGAAATGGATTTTAGAGTGGCCATACGAGTCGAAAACACCTGCTTGTACTCGACCGACATGGACTCCGGGGGGGGGGGCTGCAGCATATTCCTTAATCAAGTCTCACTGTAGTCTAATGGTATGTCCCATATAATTCAGCGCCCTCACTGAGAAGGTCGCTGAAGCAAAAATCCGCTTCCCAATGCGGTCCAGCGCTTGAGATTCCTTATCCGGCAGGTGGACTGAAGAACTCTCTTGGGGGAGTTCTCTCTTCGTGGCAGCAGCCACCAACATGGCATCGACCGGAGACCCCTTGGCCCACGACTGTCTATCTGATGGGGGGCTAAGGACTTTGTCAAGCCATCTCGGGATTGGCTCCACGGTGTCGGGCTCCTTCCACGCCCTGGTAGTAATAAGGTCTACCAGGGGGTCAGCTGGAGGGGACACCCAGGAGGTAGACGGGCCTGCCTCAAATGCCTCCAGGAAGACGGATTCGTCCGCGGAAGGTTTTTGGGCAGACCACCCCCCCTCTAATACGTAACATATCTCCATGATGTCTCCGGGGAACCTTCCTTTTCATCCAAATCCGTGTCTGTGGTGACGGACTCAGGGGAGTCCAGGTGCCTCCTTTTACACCTCCGTTTACAAGGGACCTCCTCAGTGGGACTGTCCGAGGAGGGCTCGTCAACGGCTTCCTGTTCCTCCAAGGGAACGGGCTGGAGGGTTTGGGCAGGCTGTCCCAATGGACGGATGACAGAGGATAGACCCATATGCAGCGGGGGTGCGGGAGGATCCGAAGCCCGGACTGGGGACCTGGAGGATCTCGACAGCACCCTCTCCACTACCTCAAAAGCCAAAGGAGAACTACTCTCCCCAGGCTCCGAGAGCAATCTCCTCGGCTCTGAGGTAGGGACCGGAGTCGGAGCTGATGCGGTCGGATCCGAGAGAGAAGTGTGCTCCGACCTCAGCGGCGCTGTAGACACCAACTCCCCCGGATCCGACGCTCGGCCCCGAGAACTCGGATCCGAAACACTGGAGGGCATGGTCGGCGTCGAAGAGACTGGAGCTATCGGCGCCGACGAAACCCCGGCTCCGAAAGGGCCCGGATCCGATGACTCCAAAACCGGGTTAGAGAAGGAGTGATCGGAGCAAAGACAGAGGCCGCACCCCCCCCGAGGGGGGGGGGGCAAGATCACCCCCATCTGCATCTTGGTCTGCAGGAATCGTCACATCATCCGATCCATATCGGCTTCGGTGAGGCTCCTGGTAGACCTAGAGGAAGTCGTCGAGGCAGGCCAGGAGGGTCGCCTCGACGACCTCGAGGGAGATTGGTACTCCAGCGAAAAATGTGGCGAACGGAGCCGAGAGGGGGAGGATCCGGAAACCCTCGAGGGAGAGCTAGCTAGCTTAGATGCCGGGGCTGAGGGTTGAGTCTCAGCCCGCCTTTTATGAGACCTATGTCTCTCCTTATCTTTGTGCCTCTTCTCTTTAGAGGAAGAGGCACCAGAGTCCCCCGAACTCAAGCCTGAAGCAGGAGGTTGATTCCCCGGTTGAGCGGGGGGAACGGAAGGCACTGGGGCTGTGGAGACAGCCTGAGCCTTGGCGGGAGAGGAAGCAGCAGCCGAATCCTGGGGAAGCAAGCCCGCCAGGATTAGCTTATTCTTCCTGTCCCTAAGTACCCGGGGGTTAAAGGCTGCACAGATTTGGCAGTCTGTTGATAAATGAGCCACCCCCAGGCATAAAACGCACTGAGTGTGGCCATCAGCAGGGGAAAGCTTATGGCCACACTCAGTACATTTTGAAAAAATGGCCTTGGGCCTTTCAGCCATTCTCTACCACAACGCACGCACACCCAAACACTAAGTGGAGGAGGGGGGACACAGAAAAAACTAACGCTGAACAAAAAAAGGGAAACTATTTAAAAAACTATACTGGCTATAGGTCTCTGAACACACACACACACACACACACACACACACACACACACACACACACACACACAATCAACACTAAGAAAAGGCTTTTCTAAGAAAAAAAGGAACAATCTCACCAGTCAGCTAAGAAGCTATTCAAAAAGTAGCTGTCTACAGCCGCGGCAAAAACGATCTGAGGTAATACAGTTAGTGGCAGGGGATGGGTAGGGGGAGGAGCTAGGAGCTCGGATCTTGTAGCTTGTGAAGCTGCCGGCTTGGATCCGAGATCGGATCTGATACCCACAGGTTGCAGAGCAAATGAAGTAACTACTTCAGATACAATATTTAAATTAGTTTCAAACATTTAAAAAAATAAACATTTCCTGATATTCAGGGCCAATTATTATACACTAAAAGCAAGCCAATCATAGATCTTAATAGCTTTCTTTTATCAATCAGAAAATTGAACCAATCATAGATCTTGACTGCATTTTTCCATCAATCAAAAAACAGTGTTAAAATCCACTGTCAAAAAGTATTGTTCCCAAATTGTCGCCCATTCAAATGCTATCCAGGCTCAATCCTGCTTATCTTCTAAAGTTCCAAACTAATGATCTGCTCCCAAAATAAAACACTTTTGTTAATCATATCATTTAATCCTGGTGGTCGATCTGCCATACATGCTATTTGACATCTACTATGGCTTTGAACCTATTCTGGACTATAACTATAACCATAACTGAAGGATTGGTTGTAAAGGGTAAGTACAACAGATTCAGTAGACTGACTAGTGGTAATGAATATTTCAAAAACAAACTTGTCACACTTGTCATCCTAAGGGGTTACTTTCTTGAACAAGGTTACACCAGTGATTGGTTAAATAAAAATGAGTAAGAAGTGTTATTGCTCAGAATGAACACGGCAAGACCTATCCTAAACAAAGTCAAGCTTCAATTGTCAACAGATCCTTCAAGTATGCGTATAGGTCATAGGTTATATAGCCCAGAATAACAACAAGACTGGTTTCAGGAATGCCTTTCCCCTTTCTATAGCTATGGATAGAAGCCATTGTACACTTATAAAATGAGACACAATATAAAAACCATTGTAGAAAAGTCTACACGGACAGGCAATCAATAGTAGGGGGAAGGATGGGCACATTCAGGTGCGGACATTGTAAACAGTGCCACTATGTAGCAAACAGTTCAAGTATTACATTGAATGCTTGCAACATGGTTTTTTACTGCTAAGAAAAGGTTTGACTACACTTCCATTTGGTAGTTTATTTGGCCTTATGTGACTCAAGTTTTTATATTGGTAAAACACTGAAATGTTTAAAATGTAGGATCTACGAACATAACTTAGCCATCAGAAAAAACAATGCAAATAATGCATTGGCTAAACAAGCTTTGATTTATGAAAGCTTTAGAAAGTATACATTGTTTGTCTGACTCTGTAGGAATCCAGGCTTTAGAAAGTGATTATAAGGTTTGCCTGGAATGCTGCAAATCTTGATGGCAAATGGCACATATGGCAGATCGACTGCCAGGATTAAATGATATGATTAGCATAAAATGTTTTACTTTGGGAGCAAGTCACTAGTTTGGAGTAAATGTGCCCGATCTTGTTCATAGGCAGATACTAGGCTATCTGCCCTAGGGCATTTATAAGCCTAGCCAGTGTATTTGGCTTCCGCTTCCCTATTAGATTAGCCTACTGTGCCTCTGTAAAGTAGGTCACAGAAAGTACCCTTTTAAGATTAGTTTACTGTGCCTCTGTCTAGCAGGGACACAGAAGAGATCCCAGGGGTGAATTTGCGATTTCCCATCCACGCGTCCAGATTTCGCTTGAAGAGGGTCAGCGAGGGGCTATGTCTAACATGAATTGGGATTCTATTCCAGAGTGAGGGGAGCCTCTGGGAAATGAATCTGTCCCTCCAGCATGTCCTATTTATTTTTGTGCAGAGGTTTAGGTCCCTGGAGCATGTAGCTCTAAGGGACTTGGATTTTTTGAGGTGGAGCATGTCCATTAATTCTGGGTTTGACATGGCTTTGTACGTCAGGCATAGATCGCCTCTGAGTAGGCAGTAAGCAACTGAGTAGAGCTGGAGTTTCTTTAGTCGAGCTGCATAGGACATCTGTTTGTAGCCCATGATCCTCTTGGTGGGGTACTTTTGGGGTCTCTCCAGTTGCTGCAGGTGTCGGGTAAGATACATCCCAAAAGGGGCATTGTATTCAATTATGGGCCTGATGAGTGACGAGTAGAGGGGCACAATGACCTCTCTTGATCTAGATGCGAACCCTTTCGTGATAAGGTGGGCTATATAGAAGGTCTTTCTAACCACTTTGGCAATGTGATTATCAAAGGAAAGATTACTATCTACGTTGGTCTCCAAATCTCTAATTACTTCTTCCGTACTTAATGGATTACCACCCATGTGGTAATCTGTGGGCACCTTGTTTTTCCCAAAGGGGATGACTATGCACTTTTTAGCATTTAGCTTGAGGCCGTGGCTCTGGCACCAAGCATCTGTCGCTGTGAGACCCTTTTGGAGGATGCTTGTATCAGCTGGAGATTCGATTATGGCCCCCAGTTTGCAGTAATCTGCGAACTTTGTCAGGCATAATCCCCCCGTGTTAGCCCGAACCTCAGAGAAGTATATACTGAACAAGAGAGGTCCCAGAACTGAGCCCTGTGGGACGCCACTTGTAACTGGTTTGGATTCGGACATGGCACCTGCGAATCTGACTATGTGGGTTCTATCTCTGAGCCGGTTTGCAACCCATCTTGTGATATAGGGGTTGATATTTAAGCTGGTAAGCTTATTTATGATGCCCGAGTGGGGTATTGTGTCGAAGGCTTTTGCAAGGTCCAGGTAGGCTGTGTGGACTACCTTGCCCTCATCTATGGCTTTGGTAACTGTTTCAAAGAAATCAACTAGGTTTAAGAGGCAAGATCTGCCCTTAACAAAGCTGAATTGGGTAGGGTCCAGTGTCTGGAGGCTCCCAATGTCTTTGTTTATGAGTTCCATGATAATACTCTCCATAGCTTTACAGACCAGACTAGTCAGGCTTATGGGGCGATAGTTTCCGGAGTCCGTTGTGGCACCACCTTTGTGGAGTGGGACCACTGTAGCTGTACGCCATTCTTTGGGTACATATCCTGTAGTAAGGCTAAGTTTGAACAGTGACTTAATGTGAGGGTTCAGTTCTTCTTGGAGCTCGTGTAAGACAGTCTGGGACACAGTCCGGTCCCATAGATGCTGTGTTTTTTGCTTTGGAGAGGGCAGCTTTCACCTGTGCATCTGTGATGTCAGGGAGGTTACATTCAGTTGGGATAGGCATTTGCTCCTTTGGGGGGGAAGGGGGGGGGAGAAGTCTGCGCTGAATCTGTCTGCCAGGATGTTGGCTATGTCTGTAGGTTCGGTATATTTTGTACCGTTACGCAACAATTCAGAGCATATCTGGGAGTTTCCACCCATGTTCCTGACATAACTAAAGAAGGCCTTGTGATTATCTTTAGTGTCTAGGGCAATTTTTCTTTCGAAATTGGCCTTTGATGATTTTATGAGGGATCGAGGTTTCTTGCTAATACTGATCAGAGATGCCTTCCCTTTTTGGGATTTTGCTCTGTCATGTAGTAGCTTCCTCCTTCTGTTGTATAGCTTATTTATGGCCGGGGTCCGCCAGACCGGTCTCCTGTTTTTGAAGGAGTGAGTCTTGGTTTTATTTGGGATAGCACAATCCATGCATTTGTGCAGGTGCTCATAGAATGCATTTGTAAAGGATTCTGCGGATTGGGCTGTATTATCCTGTGGCCCAGGGGCTTGGAAGGATTCCACCTCAGTCTTGAGAAGTGCAAAGTTGGCTTTTGAGAAATTATTTACAGTGATTTCCTTGGCTGGGGGTGGGGACGGGATATGGATGTCCAGGGAAATTTGTTTATGGTCTGATCTTACCAATGAGGGGTTTACCTCTGATGTGGAACATAGAGTCCCCATGTTGCTGATGACCAGGTCCAATATGTTGTTCCCTCTTGTGGGAGTGGTGACCAGTTGTTCCATTGTGTTAGAGTTTATAAATTCAAGGAACCGTTGGGCGAGGGTGTTTGGGCTTGAGTAGTTTTCCCAGTCAATGTTTGGGTAGTTGAAGTCACCCAATAACAGTGTTTGGAGAGACCTTCATATTCTCCAGTGTTCTCAGGAATGCCAAGTGGGGTTCCTGTAATAGGGAGGGTGTTCTGTAGCAGGCTACAAACTGAAAGGCAGTTTTGCCCGCTGTTAGTTGCACATGGATGGTTTCCGATGCTTTGTGCAGTGCCACTAACCTGGAGGTGTAGGTATCTTTGATGAATATAGATACTCTCCCTCCTTTTGTGCTTTGGTCCGAGTTTTGGGGCCGAAACGCATGGTATGAGTTATAACCTGGTAGTGCTGGGGTGCTCTCAGGAGCCTTGAACCAGGTTTCTGTTACTGCACAGACATCGATTTTCTCCATACTGAGAAGAGCCTCGAGTGCGTGCATCTTGAGGTTTAGACTTCTGGCATTGAGTAGCATTACCTTTAGTTTTTTTATCCTTGGGTTGTCTATGGAGGTGGGTTTGTCCTTTAAGCCTTGACTAAAAAAGGCACTATGGGGGGTGGCAAGAGCCTTGGCCAGTATACGAAAGCCTAAGGGTGACAGGTGCAAGCCGTCCCTAGCGAAGCAACGTGGCTTGTCGAGCATGTCATCCCAGGCTGACAGACACTGGATCCCCTTTGAATGACACCAATACTTTAGCCAATTGTTGAAACTGATCATTTTGTCTTTATACTGTGGCATCATTCTTGGTGAGTTGTCTGACTTTAGAAGCTAAACAGGATTGAGCCTGGACAACATTTGCATGGGAATTGTTTGGGAACATCACTTTTTGACAATGGATTTTAACACTGTTTTTTGATTGGTAGAAAAAGGCAATCAAGATCTATGATTGGTTCTATTTTCTGACTGGTTAAAAAAAAGCCATTAAGATCTATGATTGGCTTGTTTTTCATGTATAAAGACTGGTCCTGAAAACCAGGAAATGTTTCATTTTTGAGATTCTCTAAACTAATTTAAATACTATATTTCACTGGGTGCATGTGCTTTGAATGACAGCTGATTGGTTGTGTGTTTTTTTGGCTCATAGCCTGGAGAGTATTTAAAAGTTATGGAAACATTGTGTGAAAAGATTTTGAGGAAGTTCCAAGGTGAAAATATTAAAGAATGACAGCGCTTAATCTTAGGACTCTGGTGGTTTGTCTTTTGCAACTTATTTTCTTTCATTTCTGTTTTGGTCCACGCTGTTTTTGTTTGAAAATAGAATATTTATGACTGACATGTAATGTAAGAGCTTTATGACACACATTTTTGTAAATTGTACGGCTGACAATAAGTGTAGGAGGTTCTTTGAAGTACAAAGAGCAGTAGAACAGACCGTGGTTATAACAGGAGGAATATAGGATCCTTTCGATGAGTAGAGAGATCCAGGAATAGAGATAAATTACCCCCTGTTAAGGGATGGCATAGCTAGTTTCCAAGCTCCCCCAAATCCTGAAAACACAGAAACCTATACAGAGGCATACACAAAAGCCCTGTAGGACCACATAAACAACTACACAGAAATGACAGTACTAGACCAAAATAAACCCAGTGCAATCAACTAAAACAAGCCATCGTGGTGGTCTCTAGTATTAACAGGTTGTACAACAAAAGAAAGAAAATCATATTGAGAAGAAAGAAAGAATGTTCACAACAGAGCAAAAAGTCCCTCATTAGTCTAAGGAGGTGAACCAGGGAACTAGTCAAGTCTCTGAAAGCAGTCTTTTGAGGTAAAAGTAGCTCTCAAAGTTAAGGATAACCAAAAGGTATTTTTCAGTTATGTCTGCAATCTTAATGGCAACACCCAACATTGTGTGGAATTGGCTGTAAAAGGCATCACCTATACTCAGCCGGAAGATATAGTAAATCTGCTGTCTGACAAACTGAGCTCAAATTTCACCTCCCCATCACCCCCAGTTCTCCTCCAAGAAATACCTTCCACCACTCCACCGCCAATTATGACCAAAAAACAGGGTGGTGTAGTGCTTTTTAAAACTAAAAACACAGCTTCAGTGGGGCCTGACGATACACCAGGTTGCCTCTTAAACTGCTTAAATCAGGACATATCATGCCCATTGGGATCTATTTAACCACAGCTTCTGGACTGGCTTTGCCCCGATAGAGTGGAGGACAGCAATAGTCATCTCTCTACATAAAGGGGGACCATCTACTGACTCAGGAAATTACAGACCCATAAGTTTCACTAGTCTTATATGTTAGGCCATGGAAAGAATAATCATGGACCTGACAAATAATGACATAGAAAACTTCTAAATACTGGACCCATCCCAATCTGGCTTTGTCGAGTGCCTGTCACGCCTACTGAATCTGCTGGATTTTTTTGAGAAAGTCACTAAGACCTTGGATAAGAGTAAAACTGTACATACCACCTACCTCGACCTGGCCAAGGTACTTGACACAATTCTCCCTCACTTATTATAAATAAACTCACAATACTGGGTATACATGGATAGGCAACTGGCTCACAGACAGGACAAGTGGTTAAAGTGGGTGAATCCAGATCCAGCATGAGGCCAGTTACTAGTGGTGTACCACAGTGCTTAGTGCTGGGACCACTCCTGTTCAGAATATACTTCTCTAAAGTCAAGGTTAATGTGGGAGGATTCTGGATGACAAAGTCTGCCAACAGCTGCAAGTTAGGGGCAATCACGGAATCCCCCAACAATGTAGATATCCTTCTGGAGGGTCTAGATCAGGCAACTGATTGGTGCAACATCAATAACACACACTTAAGAGTAGACTCAGAGGTGAGAGATTAGATACATAGATAGATAGATAGCAGCCTGAACACTGACCACCATGTAACTACAATGGTGAGGAATTCCTTCTATGTGGCACGACTTATAAACAAATGTATGGCATCCAGATCCAAGGAAATTGCATTCCTGCTGTACTCAGCCCTCACTAGACAAATAATTGAATACAATGCTCCATTTGGCATGCACTAGACTAGGCACTTACAGCAGCTGGAGCAACCTCAAAGGTTCCTCACAAATAAAATATAGGGTATAAACAACATGTCCTGTGTGGACAGAAAGTCCTATCCCTTTACTCTTGTCTTCTACAGACTATTAAGGGGTGATTTATGACTGCCCTACAAGGCACTAAAACCTAGCTCTGACAGAGCTGCTACACATCCACAAGTCAAACAGCACAGGGTTCACCAGATCTAGGGATCTAAACTTAATCAGTGGCTCAAACAAAACATGCTGGAGAGACAGATGTGTGTCTCAGAGATTGCCCCTTCTTTGGATCAGGCTTCCTATTCACATTAAGCAGAGCCCTTCCCTAGCTCTCCTCAAACGCAATTTGGATCGATGAATGAGGATTTGCAAATTCACACCTAGTTTAGTGCCTATATCCCATATGGACAAGGGCAATCTGCAAGATACTCAAAGCACAGTCACATATCCGTGTCATCTGCTTGCCACTAGGAGACATATATTAGGTAAAATCAGGTTATAATGGCTAGGCTTGTAAAGGGACTTAAGCCATTAGCCTAGTAATCTCCTATGAACCTATAATGAGAGGTGAAGAGCATAGCCAAGTATTTTTAGATGATCCCTTTAGTATAGTTTGAAAGACTTCTTCTTTTCTAATATTCTAAGAGAGAGGGTATGGAATTCCATGTTTTAGAGAGAAGTACAGGGAGTCTCTAGCAGTTATTGATTGATTTAGTTACAACTAGTAAAACTTTGTCAGAAGAGCATAGTGATCTTTTGGGAATTCAGTTGGAGAAGACTGCTTAGACTTGGGCATTTATTTGGATCATATATGGGTTTGTGTATCCTGCTCATTGCATATCACGACAACCAGTGCCTTAATTCCAGCCAGTCTTATGTCCTATAATGATGTCCGGCAGCAAATTTTGCAATTTTACTATGGCACTAGTCAAGTGAAGAGAGTTGATTGGATTGTAAACTGATAAGTATGGGGGCTGGGTATAGGACAGTAAGGATGAGAAGAGAGAAGGTTATGCATACCCTAGCCTCCTCTGTTAGGTAGGGATTAGATCAATACAGGGCTCCCTATTTTGATGGGTTTTATTTACAACTTGTTTTATGTGGTGGTCGAATTTTAGGTTTTCATCAATTTAAACCCTAGTAGGTATTGTTTAATGATAAAATTAAGAAGGATTTTTTATTTGTTGGATAGCCGTTTAAGGACAAATAAGGTAAGTTTGGATTTTTTGGGAGGTTACAAGGAACTGTGAGTCAGTTATCCCTAGTCGCAACCTGTGAGAGAGCTACTTGGGAGTACTGCTGTATTTTAATCATGTTTTTGGCAAAACAGACAATTGTGGAATCATCTGCATATTGGACGATGGGTGCTTTTTAGGTTGCTAAATCCAGGTCATTAATGAATATAATAAAAAGTAGTGGAATCTAATATAGAGCTCTTCTTCAGTCCTTTGTGCTAAATGTTGTTTAACTCATTAACCCCGAATCCCTTCTCATGGTGCCTCTGTGCTTACATCTGAGCGCACCTTGAAAAGACTGGAAATGCAAGCTGTTACCCCCAGAGTGCCTTCCACAAGCCCAAGAAACTGTAGTGCTGAATTGCAGATGAGATTAATGTAAAACATGTTGAAATCGTAACTGAACTTGTAATTTACCTTATATAGTCACAATTCAGCATGTTTTTGCATTAAGGTCACATTCAACTTTTAGTAGAAAATCCAGTTAAAAAGGCTTTGATAAAGCAAGTGGTGGCAGCCAATCGGATTCTTGCAATCCAAGCCGCCACTTGAGTAACACCTCCACCCCTAACCTAATTTTCTATTGTTTTCCCAAAATAGAGGGTTCAGTAGCAGGTATTTTCTTTCTTTCTGCTAACATTTGGAGATTTTACCTGCTACTGGATCCCTCAATTTTATTTGGGCACTCACGGATCAAGAGAGGACCTTACAGAGGCACATCGGTTTGTCACCTACTGCCAGGAGTTCGCGGATTAAAGAACTGCTTTTTATTTTTTTTCTTCAGGTAAGCTAGCAACTGTGCAGTTAAACACTATTCCTTTTTCATTCTACCCATTACAGATACAAATAGAACAACTTGTGCTCATGTGGCATATGTGTATGACAAACATTAACTTGATCGGTTTATAAAAGAAGTCTTACTTCCCACCTTGATTCATGAAACTCTTATCTGCCTGTACGTTTCCGCTTTATGTGCTGTTGCGGTGTAAACCCCTTCTATAATATGGCGGTCCCACAGACTAGGAGTAGCTTTCAAACTGTTCTGACTGAGAAGAGACTTACTGTGACCTTGTTTACATTCCAGCCTAGCGCCAAGTGTACCAACTCCTTATTCCTCGACAACAATTCTAGGGGGAATGTCCCTGGGATGCTGCCATCCAAAAATGGCATCAGGATGCATTTATGCTTTTCTCCATGTCCCCCATGTAAGCTTGATGTGAATGTGCTGCTAAGGGTGCACTTCTGCATATGCTTGGTTTTCGCTTTATTACAGCAATGAAGACACGTGTAAGAAGTATGGTATGTAAATTTTACTGTACTGTAATATCCCATGACTAGAGACTGAAACTAATAGTTGGTGAGAATGGTAATACTGAATAACCGTACTGTCACTTTAACCTTACATGGTTCCTACATTGAGCGGTTGTTAACTCACTTCTGGCACTGGATATCTGTAGCCCCCAAATAGACGCTGTGCAATTACGGTGTGTGAAGAGTCAATATTTGGAGTCGTCTTAACTTGACTCTTCTCTAAAATTTCTATGAGCCCGGGGGGTTATATTAGTTAGGAAACTGTGAACCCGACAACACCCAGGGTAGATATGACAAGAACTTGTAGGATACAGAGGATTCATTCACAAAGACGAGGTAAAAAATAGTTAATCCCTTTAAATTGTTCAACAAAGCACTTTTAATTAACAAGAATAGTATAAGTACTGCTGTTTGTTCTCAGAGCTGATATTGGAGTCCAGAATCAATTCACTGCAGCGTGAAAGTTACCGGGTAAGCCAATGGCCAGGCGACAACAAACCTTTTTTCCTCTCAGTTTCACGAGATCGTAGAATCCTATCCAATAAACAGTAAGAGATAAGGCAAGAATGCATTCCTCACTTTTTGCTTTCGTCCAGCAGTGTAACTGTAAAAGCATTTGACAAAGTCTTGAAGAGGTTGATGCCTTA
>NC_056743.1:1261860408-1261888281 GCF_019279795.1 Protopterus annectens
TTAAATATGGAAAATTTTTTGGAAAATCTTGATGTCTACGAGTTCCTGCTTAATACCACTCCCATTGTTCCCTCCATTTTTGGAATACCAAAAGTGCACAAAAGTATCAATAAACCCCCTTTAGGCCCATAGTTTCGGCCAATGGCTAAAAACACACCCCCTGGTGGTTATGGTTGACAAATGGGTGAAACATGTGGTTGAGAAGGCTCCTCATTTAGTTAAGGATTCTTTGGAATTTTTGGGGCAGCTAAAACTTCTTAATCGTTGGTGTGAGGTTTTAATATTTTTAACTAAAGATGTCAAAGATCTTTTTTCTACAATTCCCAAGGTAAAGGGGTTAGAACTCTTTGAGGAAACTCTTTTCTCATGTTCTGTCTTGAACCATGATCAAATCATTCTTATTTGTGAATTAGTGGCCTTAATATGGGAAAACAATGATATATTTTTGAAAGGCAATATTTCCAGCAAGTCAAAGGTGTGGTAATGGGGGCTGCGTGTGCCCCTGTGTACACCAACACTGTACTACTAGGGTGGCATCAAAGACAAGATGTTATGTGATCCTATCTCGCCTACATTCTGTACTGATGGGCTTGGAGCCGATCCTCGGCTCCGACTTGGCACGCTATGCTATAGAGCGAAGCCTCTTATTGGCTGAGCTATTCTCTATCCCAGGATGCACCACTACTACTTCCCCAGATCTCGTTTGCCGCTTACAAGCTAGGACGTGGTCTCGAACTTGGCTGAGCTAAGTGCTTTTTTTCTGAAAGTTTTTCTGTCAGAAAATTCTTTAATCTTTACCCAAAAGCTGTTTTAACAGCTATCGTTGTGTATAAGTGTGTTTTTGTGAATTTTTTGTGGTAATTTTGTGTGACTGAACAGGGAAAAGTTTCCGTTTAAGTTAGAGGGGCCTTCCCCTAGGTCTTCAGTGAGTCTTCTTGTATTTGCAGAGGTCAAGTACCTGTTTGAGTTAGAGGGTTCTTGGCCCTCTTTTGTTTGGTGTATTTGTAGTTATTTGTTAAGTTTCTTGGGCTTTCGCCCTTCGTTTAAAAAAAAAAAAAAAAAAAAAAAAAGGGGGGGGGTTTTATTATTGTAAAATCTTTTACTAAGTGATATTGTGTTTTTTTTCTCTGATATAGTGAGTAATCTACAGGCATTATGTCTAAGGAGCATAGACCCTGAGGATTTAAGAAGTGCACGAGATGCAATTATAAAATGTCCATCACCGATGATCACTCCTTGTGCGTGTACTGTTTAGGCGCCAAACACCTACAGGAGTCTTGCAGCGCGTGTCACGCTTTTTCCTCTAGGGTCCTCCAAGAGAGGAAGAATAAATTGATCTTAAAAGGGCTTATCAAACCCTCCTTCGAGGAGGCCTTATCTTCCTCTTCTTCTTCAGCTAAGAAAAAGAAATCGTCGGCTCCGACCAGTCCGTCGGAACCGACCACTAAGAAATCTAGGCAGGCTTCTCCATCGGCTCCACGGACTTCGGAGCCGAGGGCAGAACGGTCTGCCTCGATGCCTCCAGTCTCGACTCCTCTGGTTTCGGAGCCGATGGCTGGAGCTTCAAGAGGCGGGTCACCTTCATCGGCTCCACTGATTTTGGAGCCGATGAGGGTTGCCGGCTCAGACTCTTCCCCTTCGGCGCCGAAGCCCTCCTCGGCACCGAGGGAAATTGTTTTGGAATCTCCCTTGGCACCGATACTGGTCGAGTCTATTCCGAGCCGGTCCCCCAGTCCTTCGGAGCCGATAGAGAAGTCGGTTCGGGCCCGATCGGTCTCCTCCCGATCTTCCAAGAGGTCGGATTCGGACATCGACAGGATGCTCCTAAGACTGTTTCATTCTCCTGTATTCCAGAAATTAGTTTCGGCTCCAGCCCATTCGGCTTCGGAGCCGATGGCCCACCTGTACTTCTGGTTCCTCCTCCAACAGCCTCGGCACCGTTGGAGCCGGTGCTGGTGGAGCCGATGGAGGTTTTCGGGTCGGCTCCGACACTTACTCCAACCCCGGCTCTCGAGTCGGAGTTCGGTATGTGGACCTCCTCGGTCGGCCCCGGGGGGGGGGGGGGGACTTTTGGGACCGATGTTTTCGGTTCCGAGCCTTCCTCTCGGTGCGTCGGCTGCGGGGGTACCGTCTACTGCTGTGGCCACGGGGGTTGGACCTTCCCAGGACTCTGGCAGTCCGGCCTTCAGGGCCATGAGGAGTGCTTTGGCCAAATCTTCTTTGGCTACCTCCACGGTCTCACCAGCACCTTCCCTACACACGGAGACTGGGTCTTTGGTAGTCCCCCTGTCGCTAGACAGCGGAGCCCTGGGGCCTGAGGTCACCCCCAGTGGGGTTTCCCCCCCTCCTGGAGGTCCCTCTGAAGCTTCTTTGGAGGAACCCCCAAGGAAAAGACTGTGCAAGAGAAAGCGCCGACTCCCCGATGAGTCCCTCACGTCGGACACCGATCTTGATGATGCGGAGGGGTCCCCCAAGTCGTCCTCAGATGATGTCTCCTTTGCAGACATCTTGGAAGCCCTCAAACAACGAGGCGGCTGGCATTCCAAACCCCCTTCCGCTGACGAGTCGGTGTACCTCAAGGCCTTCGGGCTCAGCCTCCACCTCCTGGGTGTCTCCGCCTTCGACGAGCTCCTCGATTTGATCTGTCAAGGCGTGGGAGCATACAGACTCTTTAGAACCGCTGCCTGCTCGCCCAAATCAATTATTATCAGCACCCCCAGACAAGGAGTGTCTCACCAAAAGTGGGGCTGTAGATGCCTGGTGGTGGCATCTGCTACCCAACAAGATGTAGCAGAGGCTTGGCCCGTCCATCCTCCTAATAAGGAGTCTAGGAGCATGGATCGTATGGGAAGCGCACCCTCAGTTCAGCGGCCTTTACTTTAAGGTCCCTGAACTATTTAACGACTTCACTAGATTTCAGAGGGATCTGATCAAGGAGCTTTCAGATACCCTCTTGGGTAACCTACCTGAGCAGCTGGCCCAGACGGCTGGCTCTCAGTTGGCTACGCTGTCATCGATATCAAACTGGCCCATGAGGCTCATTTCATATGCAGTCGAGGGGCGAGTAGAGCGGCGGGTACGGGTGTTGCTCTACGGAGGCAAGGCTGGCTCCGCCTGTGTCATTTTGCGTAAGCCTTTAAGTCTTCCTTTACCGACGCTCCCTTTGATGGATCCTCTTTGTTTGGACCCAAGGTAAAGGACACATTGACCCGCTGCGAGCAAGAAGGTAAGACTTTGACTGCCGTAGGGGCACGATTTTCCACCCCCTTTCGGCCTTACCCCAAGGCTAAAAGAGGAGGGAAAATGTGGTTCTGTAAATCCCAGAAGTCTTATCCCTCGCAGCAGGATGATCCCCCTTCTAGAGGCAGAGGAGGGGGAAATTCTTCTGGAAGACGCCATCCCAGAGGCAGAAGAGGCCCCCGCAACACTGGAGACCGCGAGTCCTTTCGTGGCTCTTCAGCCTTCCACAATCCCTGAAGGACTGCCCGACTGTGCAGCTCCGGAGCCAGTCGGGGGTCGTTTTTCGAGGCACCTAAAAGCCTGGGAAGGTATCACTCAGGACCGATGGGTGCTTCGAATCATCGCCGGAGGTTACGCCATCCCCTTTTCACACCCTCCACCGCCGTCCAAGAAAATCCCGGACCCGCCACCCAGTCAACGGTAAATCGCAGCCTTAGAAATCTCAAAGCTGCTTCAAAAAGGAGTCATCCAACCGGTCCCTGCAGACCAGATCGGATTAGGGACTTACTCAAAATTATTTTTGGTGCCAAAAAAGACCGGGACTTGAGGCCCATTTTGGATCTCAGCATCCTAAAACGATCAGTCAAAAAGTCCAAGTTCCGAATGGTCACCTTACAATCCATTCTCCCACTGCTGGAGAAAGGTGTTTGGATGTGCTCCATAGATCTAAAGGACGCCTATTATCACATCCTGATAGATCAGGCGTCCAGGAGACATTTGCGCTTCAGCCTGGGAGACAGTCATTTTCAGTTCTGTTCTGCGCACTGCCCTTTGGTCTCACCACAGCCCCCAGGGTGTTCACCAAATGTTTGGCGGTCCTGACTGCTCACCTGAGGAGTCCAGGATTCCAGGTGTTTCGGTATCTGGACGACTGGCTCCTAACTGCCACCTCCAGGCGTCTACTATCGCAGAACCTACAAGCCACCATATCACTAGGCACTTCCCTTGGAATCACCTTCAACTGGCCAAAGTCTGTGTTGCTGCCATCTCAGAGCATAAGGTTCATCGGAGTAGAGATAGACTCAAACCAAATGCGGGTCTATCTTCCTACAGAAAGGATACAGACTATACAGGCTCAAGTCCGAGCCTTGCTTCTCAGATCCAAAGCTCCAGCCAGGATGGTCCTGCAGCTATTAGGCTCTATGTCGGCCATTGTTCTCCTAGTCCCCTTAGCAAGATTGCATATGAGAATTCTCCAGTGGCTCCTATCGACACAGTGGTCCTTTCAGGATCTCCCTCTCAGTCACCTCATACGGATCACGGAAACCTGCAAACGGGACCTTCGCTGGTGGCTGGTGCCCTCCAATCTGGATCAGGGACGACCCTTTGTTCCACCTCCTCCTATGGCCACATTGATGACAGACGCCTCCCAGACGGGGTGGGGGGGCATTACCTGGGCAGGTCAGTCCAAGGCAATTGGCATTCTGACGAGAGTCTCCTTCATATCAACATTCTAGAAATGAGGGCGGTGTTTCTGTCTCTACAAGCCCTCCATGATTACCTCCCTCAGGGCGTAATTGCCATTCACTCCGACAACATGTCAGTAGCCTGGTATCTGAACAAGCAGGGAGGGACCAGATCCTACCCCCTTTGCAGAGAGGCCATGAGAGTTTGGGAATGGGCAGTGGCGACCAGTTTTCTGGTAGCAACTCATATCCCTGGAAAGTCCAACGTGATAGCCGACAGACTAAGCAGAACTATTCTCTCTCATCACGAGTGGTCTCTGAATGATGCAGTGACAACTCAGATCTTCAGCAGAAGGGGAACTCGTTCTTGCCACCTTTTACATAACCCGCTGAAGTGCAGAAAGTTCTTCTCTCACTCCAGCTCTGGGGAGAGTCCTATGGACGATTAGCCCACCCTTGGCCCACTGGCTTGCTATAACGCCTTCCCTCCAGTTCCCTCCTTCCCAGAGTGATCCAAAAGGCGCCTCACTTGGGAGCAAAACGATTTTAGTTGCCCCTTACTGGCCTCGTCAGGTATGGTTCCCCTATCTTCGGAAATATGCACTGGACGGTCCATGGTTCCTGGATCAGATCCCAGACCTATTGATTCATCAGTCGGGACAACTCCATCAGTCCCTTCACACTTTGAAGTTAACAGCTTGGCTCCTCCTCTTCCGACTATAGTTAGGAATCATACTTTAGGAAGTCATACGTATCTTATCCTCGGCCCACAAGTCTGCCACTAAGAAATTGTATACTAGCAAATGGAAGAGATTTGCTATTTGGGCTCAACTCCGGGGTCTGGATCCCATCACTGTTCCGGTGTCAGAAGTCCTGAAATTTCTAACTTCCCTATTCAATCAAGGTTCTTCAGTCTCTACCATCAAGGTCCAATTGGCAGCTATTTCCAATTTTCATGAATCTATAAACCCACCTTTAATGAGCAACAGATTGTGTAAAACCTTCATGAAAGGTGCTGCGCTTTTACGACCTCCGATTTCTCATCCTGCTCCTCCGTGGATCTCGATGTGGTATTACGTGCTTAACCTCCTCCCCCTTCGAACTGGCAGCAACCTGTGATTTGAAACTTCTTTCTTGGAAAACTGCCTTTCTGGTGGCAATTACTTCTGCCAGAAGGGTTTCAGAGCTTCAAGCTCTATCTGTCAAACCACCGTACCTGGTTTCACAAAGATAGAGTATCCTCAGGCCTAATCCATCTTTTGTCCCTAAAGTTTGTTCCAGTTTTTGCCTGCAACAGTCATTAGAACTTCCAGTTTTCTTCCCAAACTACTCAAACAAAGCGGAATACATCTTCCACACATTGGATGTTCACAGGCAATTATGCTTTTATTTAGACAGGACCCAACAAACACGGAAAACAGATCAATTGTTTGTGTCCTTTTCAGATAATAAATTGCAAAGCCGTCACAAAGGTCACTATTGCCAAATGGATCAGGGACTGTATTAGTCAGGCTTATTCCTCTTCTAATAAAGAGCTTACAACCTCCGTCAAAGCTCACTCTACAAGAGCTATGGCTACTTCAATAGCATTCCATTCTAAGCTTGCCATTAGTGACATTTGTGCTGGCTCGTGGTCTTCCCCGCACACCTTAATTTCCCACTACAAATTGGATGTGGCATCTCAGGGGCGAGCTTCATTTGGTTCCACATCAGGAGTGTTTTCCAGTGAGCCACCCAGGAATTAGGTGCTAGGGACGCTGTCCCATCAGTACAGAATGTAGGCGAGATAGGATCACATAACATCTTAGTTATGTACTTACCATAACTTTAGATGTTTGGGATCCATCTCACATTCTAATAACCCACCCTCCTTCCCCCTGCCTTGGAGATCAGAAGAGATCGGACGGTCCGATTCCTACTGTTTCATCTTGAAACATCTGGCAATGTTATATAAACAGTTATGTGTGTGCATGAGTGCGGACAAACAAGATCTGGGGAAGTAGTGGTGGTGCATCCTGGGATAGAGAATAGCTCAGCCAATAAGAGGCTTCGCTCTATAGCATAGCGTGCCGAGTCGGAGCCGAGGATCGGCTCCGAGCCCATCAGTACAGAATGTAGGCGAGATGGATCCCAAACATCTAAAGTTATGGTAAGTACATAACTAAAAGTTTTCAGTTGCAAGTTCTGGAACAATATTCATTTATATACAAGATTTTTAGATGACATTTATTTTGTGCAAAGGCACAAAGTGGACAATTTTATAAATTATTTAACAGTATGACCATTTTTTTCTAAATTTACTTATGAATGTAATCTGTCCAAGATTAGCTGCTTGGATACTAGTATCTCACAAACTAAAGATGGATTTAAATCGAACATTTATTGTACAGGCACCTTTTGTAATTTGTATCTATGTTTCCCCAGTAGGCATTCGGTAACCCAGAAGAGGAGTTTGGTGAAGGGGCAGGTTATTCGTGTAGCCAGAATTCTGAAGATGTTAGGGCAGAATTATTTAAAATAGGACACATGTTTTGTGAGAAAGATTACCCAAAGAAAATGGTGGAGGATATAATTTGTGAGGTTTTATAATGAATGAGGGGGTAGATACAAACCTCTTCTTTGTGTGGGCCTCCATAACAATATTAATAGTGAAAATCTTGTCATGTCCAAAAATTTTAATAAAGCATGCATCATACAATATAGTCACATCTTGAGGGAAATAAAAGATATTACCAAGAGAAACTGGAACATCTTTAAAGTTAACTCATACGTAAACACAATTTGAACCCAGTAGTGTGTCACGATGACCAGGTCCCTGGCACCAAACAGAAAAAGGACTTTCTAACAAAACCCCAGTCAAGTCTGAAGACTCGCTCTAAGAGTTCTGCTCCTCGTGATTCCTCTCCAACAACAGTGCCATCAATTAATAACATCCTTGGCACCAAACAGAAAAAAGACTTTCTAAAAAACTCCAGTCAAGTCTGAAGACCACCCACTCCCGCTAAGAGTTCTGCTCCTCAGTGGGATTCCTCTCCAGCAACAGTGCCATCAATTAATAACGTATATTACAGTGGTTTCTAACTACTAAACCTTATTTACTTACTTTGCAACATATAGCTTTGTACCTACTGTTGTGCCTCCTTAAAAGTACTACTCCTGGTCAGCTACCGCACATCTCTGCTTACACCCCCCCCTCACAACACTCCAAGTTGTGAACCCACCTGCCTAACCCTACACCCAGCGACTCTCTGTTAGCCCTTTCTTCCTACTCCCCTGCCTCCTACTGGAACATTCCCTCACATCCCCACATACTACCATCATCTGTGCCCTACCCTGGTCCCACATCTCCTGCACTAAATCCTCTCATCCCCTGAACTAGTGCCTCTCCCTCTCCCTATCACAGTCTCCCCACTTATCTCCCTACCTCTCTAGCCTCCCTCTCAGCTTCACGACTGCTAGCCCCTCTTTACAGTTTTTAGTAAAATAAAAGAGTAAAATAAAGTGACATTTGTCTGCTGCAGTATTTACAACTGAACACATATCCTCTCCCATACAGACACTAGGGAAATACTCACTGATTGTTTTTTGCTGTTGAACCTACAGGATGGTGCAACCCCGCTCCATTCGCTATGCTCACTTCGCTCCTCTACCCTACCCCCATTCCCACCCACCCCCACATCAATTTCATTTATAGCTTTAGACCAAACCCCAGTAATTTTCACTCTCATTTAACCAATTAAAACTAATCTATCATCCCCATAATACTACTTTACACCACACGCTTATTCAACAACCAACCTCTGTAATTAGTAGTTCTTCCACAGACACCCATCTCCTTAAGCACATCTAAAAACATGTCACATACCTATCACACCCTGATACCAATACTAATTCCTTACACACTAACTATCCTTTCACTCCTCTTGTTGTCCATTGTTACCTCCTATCACTCACAACTATATATCACCACCCCCCCACCATGGCAGATAGAACCCCTAACCATTCCCTTAAAACTAAGGAATTTCCCTATATCACCTTGCGACCTCACCTCTTCCCAGTTTTATTCTTACCTACAAAATAACCCAACCTACGAAATCAATCCTCATTATTCCCTAAAACAAACTAAATGTTTCACAAACTAACCAAACTATACCTACACCTTCTCCAAAATCTCACTTGCTGTGGGGACAGGGGACATTCACCCTAATCCAGGGCCCAATATGTCTACTAACTCAAACTTACAACAGACCAAATCCTCTTTACCCAAGGCCTGCCTCCTCTCTCCTCCTTTTGAACATAAATGCTAGAAGCATACTTAACAAAACCCATGACCTCCACCCCCTAACTAGCTCTATACAAACCAGAAGTCGCTGTACTAACAGAAACTTGGCTTAAACCAGAAAACCATAACATTGAAATTAAACCTCCTGGATATAACATTATATGTAGAGACAGAATTGGGAAAAAGGAAGGAGGTGTAGCAATACTATGCCAAGATCAAATTAAACAATTCGAGTGTAATTCCAAAGATTTCAAAGATGTAGAACTTTTAGTTATGTACTCACCATAACTTCAGATGTTTGGGATCCATCTCACCTACATTCTGACTGATGGGTTCAGAGCCGATCCCTCGGCTCCGACTCGGCACGCTTATGCCAAAGAGCGAAGTCTC
Source organism: Protopterus annectens (assembly GCF_019279795.1). Classification (NCBI taxonomy): domain Eukaryota; kingdom Metazoa; phylum Chordata; order Ceratodontiformes; family Protopteridae; genus Protopterus; species Protopterus annectens. The sequence goes on from NC_056743.1 coordinate 1,261,869,727, forward strand.
TTATTGGCTGAGCTTACTATATCCCAGGATGCACCACTACCAGTCCCCCAGATCTAGTTTGTCCGCATACATGCACACATGCACGCACTGCTTATATAACATCGTCAGATGAAACAAGATAAAAACAGTAGAACTCAAAACCGTTCGATCTCTTCTGATCTCCAAGGCAGGGGGAAGGAGGGTAGAATGTAGGCGAGATGGATCCCAAACATCTGAAGTTATGGTGAGTACATAACTAAAAGATGTTATGTGATCCTATCTCGCCTACATTCTGACTGATGGGACAGCGCCCCTAGCACCTGAATCCTGGGTGGCTCACTGAAAACACTCCTGAGTACCGTGGAACCAAACGATGCTCGCCTTTAGATGCCACATCCAATTTATAGTGGGAAATGAAAGTGTGCGGTTGGACCAAGTAGTCAAGCACAAATCTCAGAAATAGCGAGCTTGGAATGAAAGGCAATAGAAGTAGCCATAGCTCTGGTAGAGTGAGCTTTGATAGATGTTGTAAGTTGCTTATTCGAAGAGGAATAAGCCTGAGTTATACAATCTCTAATCCATTTGGAGATAGTAGCTTTTGTGATGGTTTTACCCAATTTATTGTCTGAAAAGGACACAAACAACTGGTCTGATTTTCGAATTTGCCGAGTCCTGTCTAGATAGAAGCGTAATTGCCTGTGAACATCCAATTTATGGAGGGTGTACTCCGCTTCATTGGAGAATTTTGGAAAGAAAACTGGTAGCTCTAGAGATTGTTGGAGACAGAGATTAGAACAAACCTTTGGGACAAAAGATGGGTTAGGCCTAAGTGATACTCTATCCTTGTGAAAAATCAAGTACGGTGGTTTGATAGATAGGGCTTGAAGCTCTGAAACTCTTCTTGCAGAGGTAATTGCAACCAAGAAGGCAGTTTTCCAAGACAGATATTTTAACTCACATGTAGCAGCCGGTTCGAAAGGGGAAGATGTTAAGGCACTAAGTACCAAATCAAGATCCCACAGAGGCGCAGGATGAAAAACTGGGGGTCTTAACAGCCCAGCACCTTTAATGAAAGTTTTGCATAATCTGCTGCTCATCAACGGTGGATCCATGGATTCGTGAAATTTAGAGATAGCTGCTAGTTGGACTTTAATCGTAGAAACTGAAGATCCTTGATTAAACAAGGATGTTAAAAATTTCAAAACCTCTGGAATCGGGGCAGTGATAATAAGCCCCTGAGTTGAGCCCAGATAGCAAACCTCTTCCACTTACTGAGGTACAATTTCTTAGTGGTGGGTTTGTAATGTAAGATAAAATGTGAATAACTTCCGGGTCTAGGGTGTGATTTCTGACTAAAGTCGGAAGTGGAGGAGCCAAGCTGTCAATTTCAAAGTGTGAAGAGACTGGTGTTGTTGTCCCGACTGATGAGTCAGCAGATCTGGAGTTAGATCCAAAAACCAAGGATCGTCCACAGCATGTTTCTTCAGGTAGGGAAACCATACCTGACGAGGCCAGTGCGGAGCAATTAGTATCATTGTGGACCCCAATTGAGAAGCTTTCTGGATGACTTTGGGGAGAAGTGGAACCGGAGGAAAGGCATAAAGTAGTCCTGTTGGCCAAGGTTGGACTAGAGCATCCATAGCTGCCTCCTGACGTGGAGTCAAGGAGAAGAACCTTGCACTTTGCGCTTGTGGTGTTGCAAATAGGTCGCAGCACGGGTTCCCATCTTCTGAAAACCTGAGCTGCTACTGTTTCGCTCAGGGACCACTGCGTGAGGAGAGAGAATCGCCCTGCTTAATCTGTCTGCCAATATATTGATTTCCTGGAATGTGGGTCGCTACCAAGAAACGGTTGGTAGCTACAGCCCATTCCCACACCCTCATGGCCTCTCTGCAAAGGGGTAAGATCTGGTCCCTCCTTGTTTGTTTAGATACCAGACCACCGACATGTTGTCTGTGTGGATAGCGATAATGCCTTGAGGGAGAAACTTGTGGAGGCCTGTAGGGACAGAAGTACAGCCCTCATTTCCAATACATTGATATGGAGAAAGGTTTCTGCCTGGAAGCCAAGACCCCTGAACTAACCTGCCCAGACAATGCCCCCCACCCTGTCTGGGAGGCATCCGCCGCCAGGGTGGCCACCGGAGGGGGATAACAAAAGGGCTTCCCTGGTTCAGATTGATGGCAGAAGACACCATCGGAGGTCCCGCATGCACGTTTCTGTAATCATAATGGGGTGATTGAGGGGGAGATTCTGAAAGGACCATTGAGCCGATAACAGCCACTGAAGAATCCTCATGTGTAATCTTGCCAGTGGAACTAGGAGAACCGTGGCAGACATCGAACCTAAAAGTTGCAGGACCATCCTGGCTGGGGCTTTGGATCTTGAAAGCAGGGCTTGAACTTGACCTTGTAAAGTTTGAATCCTTTCGGTAGGAAGAAAGACGCGCATCAATTTTGAGTCTATCTCTGCTCCTATGAACCTTATGGCCTGAGAGGGCAGCAAGACAGACTTTGACCAATTGAATGTAATTCCCAGGGTAGCACCCAGGGAGATGGTGGCTTTGAGGTTGTCCATAAGTAGATGCCTGGTGGTGGCAGTCAGGACCAGTCGTCCAGATAGGGAAACACTTGGAATCCAAGACTCCTCAGGTGAGCAGTCACTACTGCCAAACACTTGGTGAACACCCTGGGGCTGTGGTGAGACCAAAGGGCAGTGCACAAAATTGGAAATGACTGTCTCCCAGGCTGAAGCGCAGATACTTCCTGGACTTCAATGTATCGGAATGTGATAATAGGCGTCCTTGAGATCTATGGAGCACATCCAAACATCCTTCTCCAACAATGGGAGAATGGATTGTAAAGTGACCATTCGAATTTGGATTTCATGACGATTGGTTTAGTTTGTTGAGATCCAATATTGGTCTCAGGTCCCCTGTCTTTTTGGCACTAAAAAGAACCTTGAGTAATTTCCGATCCGATCTGGTCTGTGGGGACCGTTGATGACTCCTTTTCTAGCAGCTTTGACGCCTCTGGCTGCAATTTCCCTTTGACTGGGTGGTGGGTCCGGGATTTTTGGATGGTGGGGTGAGTGTGTGAAGGGAATGGTGTAACCTCCGCAATAATCCGGCACCCATTTGTCCTGAGTGATAGACTCCCAGGCTTTTAGGTGCTTGGTAAAACGGCACCACTGGCTCCGAGCAGCATAGCCGGGCAATCCCTCATGAAGTGTGGGAGGCTGAAGAGCCACGAAAGGACTCGCGTCTCCAGAATTGCGGGCCCTCTGCCTCTGGGACGGCGCCTCCCAGAAAAATTTCCCGTCCTCTGCCTCTGGAAGGGGAATCTTCCTGCTGTTGAGGAAAAACTTACGAGATTTGGCGGAACCACATCTTCCCTCCTCCTTTAGCCTTGGGATAAGGCCGAAAGGGAGTGGAATAACGTGCACCTACGGCAGATAAAGTTTTTCCTCTTGCTCACAGCGGTAAGAGTGTCTTTAACCTTAGGTCCAAACAAAGAGGACCCATCAAAGGGAGCGCCGGCAAAAGAAGACTTGAAGGCCTCCGCAAAATGACACAAACGGCCAGGCTTGTCTCCGTGAGCCACTCCTGTGCCTGTCGCTTGCCCGCCCTTCGCCGCATATGAAATGAGCCTCATGGACGAAGTTAGAAATCGAGGTAAGGATAGCCAACTGAGAGCTAACTGACTGGGCTAGCTGCTCAGGTAGGTTACCCGAGAGGGAATCTGACAGCTCCTTGACCAGATCCCTCTGTAGCCTTGTAAAATGTGCCAAATAATTCAGGGACCTTAGTGTAAAGGCCGCTGAAGTCAGGGTGCGCCCGCATCGTCCATGCTCCTAGACTCCTTATTAGGAGGATGGACGGACGCTGAAGCCTCTGCCACATCCTGTTGTGTAGCAGATGCCACCACCATGGCATCTACAGCCACGCTTTTGTCAAGAACTCCTTCTCGGGTGGGCAGACAAAATTTGTTAGGGCGAGAAGGCACTGGTTCCACAGTATCTGGATAGTTCCCACGCCCGACAAACCAAATCCAGGAGCTCGTCAAGGGCGGAGACACCCAGGAGGCGGAGGGCTGAGCCCCAAAGGCCTTGAGAAGCACTGACTCATCAGCAGAGGGGTTTGGATATCCAGCCTCGTTGTTTGAGGATCTCTAAAATGTCTGCGAATGAGACATCATCCGAGGATTACTTCGGGACCCTCCGCATCATCAAAATCAGTGTCCGATGTAATAGACTCGGGGAGTCCACGGCTTCCTCTTGCACGATCTCTTCCTTGGGGCTCCTCTGAAGACAACTCAAGAACCCTCAGGAGGAGGGGGAACCCCAGTGGGTAACCTCAGGCCCCGGGCCCGCTGCCTAAGGACAGGGAACTGCCAAAGACCCAGTCTCCACGCCCAGGAAGGTGCCGGTAAAGCCGGAGAGATGGCAAGAAGACTTGGCCAAGGCACTCCTCATAGCTCTGAAAGCCGGACCCCAGAATCCTGGGAGGTCCGTCCCGGAGCCATGACAGCAGACGGAAGTCCCGCAGTCAAGCACCGAGGGAGGCTCGAACAGACAGCATAGGTCCCAAACGCCACCCCCGGTCCAGCCAAGAAGTCCGTGTGCCAAACTCGACCAAGGCCGGGTTGGAGTAAGGGTCGGAGCCGACCCTAGGATCTCTACCGCTCCAATGGCACCTGCCCGACGGAGCCGGCGGTCGGAGGAGGAATGGCAATGACATGGCATGGGCAATCGGCTCTGCCAACTGGGTCAGAGCAGAAACAAATTTTTGAAAGACTGGGGACTGGAACAGTCTTTGGAGCACCCTGTCTATGTCCGATCTGACATCCTCGATGACCTAGAGGAGACTGAACGGGTTCGAGTTGGCTCTCCAACGGCCCCAAGGGGCTAGGGGACCGGCCCGAGGCGACTCGACAACTATCAGCGCCAAGGAATACCCAAACCCGCTTCCATCGGTGCCGAGGGAGGACTTAGGCGCCGAGGAGGAAGTGTCTGAGCGATAACCTTCATCGGCTCCGAGCAGTGGAGCCGATGAAGGTGACCGCCTCGATGCCCCAGCCATCGGCTCAAGACAGAGGAGTCGAGACTGGGGCATCGAGGCAGACTGAGCCTCGGCCCAAGTCCTTGGAGCCGAAGGAGAAGCCTGCCTATGTCTTTTGGCGGTCGGGTCCGACGGACTGGTCGGAGCCGATGCCCTTTCTTTTAGCAGGAGAAGGAGAGGATGCTAAAGCTTCTTCAAAAGAGGGTTTTATAAGGCCTTCAATATAAGCTTATTTTTCCTCTCTTGGAGGACCTCGAGGAAAAAGCTGACACACGCTGCAGGACTCCTGCAAATGTTTACCAAACAATATACACACAGAGAGTGGTCATCCGTGATAGACATTTTAAAACTACATTTAGTGCACTTCTTGAAGCCCGAAGACCTAGGTGCCTGAGACATTATAAGTAAACTTAAGTACTCTCTCACAGACAAACTTAGTCTTAGTCAAGATTAACTTGCCGTTCACAACGATAGCCAATTGAACAACAGTAAACAACCGTATAAGGGAAAAAGAAAGAAACCCTAAGGTTTTAAAAGGAATTAACCAACAGGAAAGGCCCTACAGACCAAGGGAGCCTGTAACCAGAACAAGTATCAATCACACACAAATTTTCCACAGAAAAATTGTCAAACACACACAACAGCACAGAGTAGCCGTTAAAACAGCTTTTTGTTTAGAAATTAGCAAATTTCTGACAGAAAAAGTTAGTGAAAAACACTACTTAGCTCAGCCAGCTCGAGACCACGTCTTTGCTAGTTAGCGGCAAACGAGATCTGGGGGACTGGTAGTGGTGCATCCTGGGATGTAGTAAGCTCAGCCAATAAGAGACTTTGCTCTTTGGCATAGTTGGCAGAAGTCGGAGCCGAGGGATCGGCTCCGAACCCATCAGTCAGAATGTAGGCGAGATAGGATCACATAACATCTAATTCTTACAAAATTAAAGCTCAATTCCAACAACCAATGACTGCAGGGGTTATATCTCACCAGGCAACACCACTATACTGGAAAGCCTACTAAACTGGATGTCAACCTCACTCCCACAAGAAACCATACTATTAGGCAATTTTAATATTGACTGGGCTGACTGCACCAGCAAACCCCCACTACCTACATTAGCCTCCACGGGTTCACCAACATTATATCTGATCCCACTAGAATCGACAAAACATCCAATCGCCAGTCCGTCCTAGACTGGATTTTGCTACCTGACCCCTTTCTTGCACAGCAGTCAAGCTGTCTTACTGAAAGTCTGAGCGACCACCAAGCAACATACTTAATCAGGCACCAATCCAATCATATTCACCATCCCATTCTCAGAGTAATACATAACAAAAAGTACTTTAGAACTACTTAATTAATCAATGCACTAAAATGCTGTAACTGGACTCCCCTAAAACAACTAACTCTAGACAAAGATGTGGAGTACTTCAACTCTACTTTCCTAAACATCTTAAATTATCATGCACCGTCTAGAACCATTAATATCAAAACTAACTATGCCCCATGTCTAACTACAGATACCAAAACATTAATGAAAGAAAGGGACAAAGCCTGGCTGCAGTTTCACAAAAACAAAACCACCACCTTGAGACAACACTATCAAGAACTCTGGAACAAAGCCAAAAAACAAATCAAACTTGACAAATCTAATTACTACAAATCCATATAAGAAAAATATGCTCATAACCCACATACATTTTGGGCCACAATAAATACTTTACTGCACCCAGGAAGATCCACCACTCCATCCCCTATACTACCAACCAACCATGAAAACACTCCCACCCAATTTAATAAACTTTTTACAAAAACAGTCCGAACTCTAGCCAACACCCAAAATAGTACTGGTACCCCCAGTTCAACAGACATCCCAACCCATCCAAACACACAAAACCACCCCTCCAGCTTTTCCCTGCACCCAGAATCTACAAAAACAATTGTTAAACTCTTCAAAAAACTTAAACCAACCACACTGGCAGCTGATAATCTGCCATCAGACTTCCTTCAGATGACTTCTGAAGCAATAGCCTACCCAATGTCCATCCTAATAAATAGGTCATTATCAGAATGTAAAGTACCTCACTCATGGAAAATATCACATATTATACCACTACACAAAGAAGGTAAATCCCTTGAGCTAACCAACTATTGTCCCATTGCTACTCTATCTCCTCTATCAAAAAATATTGGAAAGCGTTGTTCATTCTCAACTCATGCAGTTCCTTAGACAAAATGACCTACTATCCGAATCTCAGCATGGCTTTAGACTTTCCCATAGCACCACCACAGCAATACTCTCTTTCACTAACACTGTCAATCATCATAGAAACAAAGAACTATTTGTATCCTCCACATTCTTAGACTTATCCAAAGCCTTTGATATGGTTAACCATACTATACTCCTGGAGACTATTTACCCTTAACATAAGCCCCTCCACTATAACATGGTTCAGTAACTATTTATCAGACTGTCAACAAGCTGTCCTATGGCAAGGCCAACTGTCCCTGTTACTACCAATAGCCATAGGCATCCCTCAAGGGTTTATCCTCGGTCCTTTGCTGTTCTCACTTTTTACTAATCAGACTGCCTCAGCCTCAGTGGTGCAATATGCAGATGACACCACCATTATATGTATGCCCACACCCTAAACGAGCTTCAAACCATAACTCAAAACAACTTTACCCTTGCAGAATCATGGTTCATTAACATCAAACTTATTCTTAATCCCAAAATGACAAAACTCATTTTCTTCAGTCCTGGAAAATCTCACCATTCTAAACAACGACTAGATGTCAAAATTGACAATAATCTGAAATTCGACAAAAACGTAGCCCAAACTATAAAGAAAGTTAACAAAAAACTTGGTCTTCTTTATAGGAACAAACAGTTTATCACCACACATACCAAAGCTACTATTGCAAGGACTCACCTATTTATTCTCCTTTATGCCTCCTCTATCTTTACAAACCTTTGCCACAGTGAACTAAACAAAATGGAATCTTGTTACAACAAGATTGCCAAGTTCGCCACAGATGCCACTCATAGATCCCATTACTGCCTTGCCCTCAAGCAACTAAATTGGCTTGAGCTACCTCAGCTACTCCTACTCAACCAACTCTTAAAAGCTCAAAAGCTCTACTACCTTCCAGAAAAATAAAACCCAGCCTTCAGCACCTAATTCATCACTATACCACCACTAGAGCCTTACGATCCAAGAATCAAAACCTAACCAGTGTCATCAAACATAAAAATGAAGCTGGGAAATCTCTCTTTGCCTGCTCCATTGCCAACATTTGGAACACACTCCCAATCCAGTTAACTTCTATCACCTCCCATCTCCAATTTAATAAACTCCTCAAAACCCATTACTTAAATAACTGGCTTTGCTCATGCTGCTCCCCAGGTTAAACCATACTCTGCACTGTTGCTAGGAATCTATCATGATCCAACTATTCCAATGATAAGTCCTTTACAGTGTGCCAGTAGACCTGTGTAACTAATGTAAAGTTATGAACAGAAAGAGCAACCTTCTATTAAAAAAAAAGGGTAACTCAGGCTTTTCTTCATGCATCATTCAGTATTACAACTACCTAAAAATTGTTAATGCTTGCTTATGTATGCCTACTTGTATTCTTGGATGTATTCATTCTTTGTGTTATGTGGAGCAACTACCTAGAAAATGTTCATACTTGCTTATGTATGCCTATATGTATTCTTGGATGTATTAATTCTTAAGCGTTATGTGGAGCTTTTCTCCCTGGGCCTCCGCTGAAAATGGACCTGTGCCCAGTCGGACTTCCCAAGTTAACAAATGTAAAATAAAATAACATAAATAAATAAATAAATAAATAAATAAATAAAAATGAGCCATTGTTTATCACCAAAAGTGGTGCAAATATTAAGAAACTTTTGGAGAACAAGTTTAAACCACTTTTGGAGAAAGTACAGTTGTGTACACTTACCATAAATGTAGATGTTCGAGTGTCTTCACTGTTGCAGTCATGACTGTAGGGTTCTCCCCTGCCAGCAGGCAGTCCTTGGTCGGCCAGAATCCCAAAGTCTGGGTCTGGGTCTGGCGTCGGCTGTTCAGCCATGCTCCCTGACGTCAGAGCGCCAGGAGTACAAAGCTGACAGCCGACGCCATGTTCTCCAGTTTTTCTTGCCCCAGATGTCAGGTGTTCCAAAATGAGTACGATCCCATACCCTTTGCAAATACACCTCAGAAGAAGGGTGAAAAAAGGAACCACACAAAAGAAAAATAAGAGGTTCAGGAGGGAGGGAAACCCAGACTGCAACAGTGAAGACACTCGAACATCTACATTTATGGTAAGTGTACACAACTGTACTATGTTCATCGTGTTTCACTGTTGCAGTCATGACTGTAGGGTTGAATCCCAAAGCAGAATAAAAGGGAGGTGGTCATAAAGTAGAGGGGGCGGCTAAAAGGCCCTGCAAGACTGCAGAAGCAAAGCCTGCCCTAGACTTAGAGTAAAGAGGTAGATTGTAGTGCTTAGAAAAAGTATGCACTGAACTCCAAGTTGCAGCTTCCAAAATGTCCTTGGTAGGAACTCCTCTGAGGAAGGCAGCTGAAGTGGCAGCAGCTCTGGTAGAGTCAGTCCTTATAGACCCTGGGATTTGCTTTCCATGGTGTGAATAGCAAAATCTGATTCCATGAGCAATCCATTTGGAAATGGTCTTGAAATAGCTTTACCTTGGGAACTTGAAGCATAAGAAACAAACAATTGCTCTGATTTCCTGATGTCCTTGGTTCTGTCAAGGTAAAAACGTAGTTGTCTGTGTACATCCAAGGAATGCAAGATCCTTTCCCCCTTATTTTGAGAAGTGGGGAAATAAGTTGGCAAGTGAATAGTTTGATTTAAAGCCACTTTGGAAATCACCTTAGGCATGAAAGTAGGATTAGTCCTTAAAGACACCCTGTCTTGATGAAAAATAATATAAGGTTCCACAGCCATGAGAACTTGCAACTCCGAAACTCTCCTGGCAGAGGTCAGAGCTAACAGGATGGCTGTCTTCCAAGATAAAAACTTGATGTCAGATGTGGCAGCAGGCTCAAAAGGAGGTAAGGTGAGTTTTTCCAAAACACAGTTGAGATCCCAAGCAAGAATGGGAGGAGATTTAGGGGAGCCTTAAGTTCTTAGCTCCTCTGAGAAACTGTCTCATGAGCTGGTGGGAAAAGATTGGAGGGTCTGTATTATAATGAGCAGAAATAGCAGAGGCATGTATCTTTATGGAAGAGAAAGAGAGACCGTTATGTAAGAGGTCTGTCAGGTAAAGTAAAATCAGAGGAATGTTAGGAATAAGAGGATCTGAATCCTGAGCCTTTATCCAGGAACAAAATCTTTTCCATTTTCCTGCATAAGATTTTCTAGTGCTAGGACGTCTGGCTTCTAAAATGACATCCATAACCTGCTTGGGTAGGAGAGAATGAATCAAAGACCCTGGATTAACCAGGCCGCCAGGCTGAGAGTTTTGACATGGGAGTGCAGAACCTGACCCTGGTGTTGGGACAGAAGGTTCGAGTCTGTGGTAAAACCCAAGGGGCTCAGACAAAGGTTTTTCAGTGTTGGGTACCAAAACTGTTGAGGCCAATTTGGGGCCAGCAAGATTATCATCTTGGGCTTGTCCTGTTTGATCTTTAATAATACCCGTGGAAGAAGAGGAAGAGGCGGAAAGGCATACCCCGAGAGGTTTCTCCAACTGAATGATAGTGCATCCACTTTCCAAGCTAGTTCGTGGAATGTCCTGGTGCAAAAAATCTGTCGTTGAAGATTGAGGTGGGATGCAAAGAGGTCTATGTGTGGACATCCCCAGACTGCTGTAATCATCTTGAATATTTCGGTGTCCAGCATCCATTCGTGTGGGTCCGACAGGTTTCTGCTCAGACTGTCTGCCAGGAAGTTTTGCTTCCCTGGTAGAAACTGAGCTTGAAGGTCCAGTTTGCAAGCTAGAGCTGTGTTCCAAAGATTCATGGCTAGTCTGCAAAGGGGATAGGAATGAGATCCCCCTTGCTTGTTTATGTACCACATAACTGTGGTGTTGTCTGTCCGTATCAGTAGTTGTCCTGGTTGTAGAAGATTCCTGAAGGCTAATCGAGCTTTCTGAACAGCTAACATTTCCTTTAAATTGATATGCAGGTGCTTCTAATCCTTTGTCCAAAGGCCCTGCAGACAGTTGCCCTGAAAATGGGCTCCCCATGCATAATCTGAGGAGTCCGTGGTTAGTATCTGAGTGGCAGGAGGCAGACTGAAGGGTTTTCCTTTGTTTAGAGTACATGCCTTGGACCACCAAAGGAATTCCTTTTGCAGACAAGGCAGGACGGTGATCTGTATATGTCTAAACTGTGGCAATGCTGAGACCATACACTTTTTAGGTACCACTGTATTTTCCTCATATGTAGTCTTGCATATGGTACGAGAAGGATGCAGGAGGCCATGTAACCCAAAGCTTGCAGGAATTTCCTTGCAGAGAGCCGAGTTAATGTTGCCAAGGTTTTGAAAGTTGAAGCCAGCTGTAATTGTTTTTCGTATGTCAGAAATGCCATCTGGGTTGTTGTGTTTAGAGAAGCACCCAGAAAAATTATCCGTTGTGAGGGTGTCAAATTTGACTTTTTTATGTTTACAGTGAATCTCAGGAACTTGAGAAGATTCTGAACAAACTATAGATGCTGGAGTAAGACATCCTTGCTGTCTGCCTGAATAAGACAGTCGTCCAGATAAGGGTAAATTTGAATTCCCTTGAGTCTGCAATAAGCTACTACTGGAGTCAGGCATTTGGTGAAGACCCTGGGTGCAGTAGACAATCCAAAGGGCAGCGCAGAGAATTGATAGTGCCTTGATCCGGCCTTGAACCTGAGGTATTTTCTGCATTCCTACCTGATGGGAATGTGTAAATATGCCTCCTTTAAATACACAGTTACCATCCATGCATTTTTGGTCAGCATTGGAAGTAGCTGCTGTAGAGTAAGCATCTTGAATTTTGGTATCTCGAGAAAAGTGTTCAAGACTGACAGATCCAGAATGGGTCTCCATGAATTTTGCTTCCTGGGGACTAGAAAGAGCCCTGAGTAAAAACCTTGTAAAAACCTTGTCCCATCTCTGAAAGTGGAACTAGTTCTATGGCTTTCATAACCAAGAGAGCTTCCACCTGGTTTAAGGCCTCTAACCATTAATGTTTTGGAAGATCTGGCCATCCGCTTGGTCTTGGTAGGGTATGAAAATAGAATTTGTAACCTCTTGAAACCACATCCAGAACCCACTTGTCTTGGGTTATATGAGTCCAATTTAGGTGAAAAAGAGAAAGTTTTCCTCCGAGAGGGGCTTCCAGGCAAGAGGTTCCTGCAGCCCAACAGAGGGAGTCATTGAGTTTGTTTTCTATGAGCTTGTGACCTGTCCTCTCCTCCCCTAGGGGTGGAAGCAGTCCACTGTCTTGGTCTATAAGAGGCTTATGCTTGAGGCCTTCCTCGGGAGCGTCTGTATCTACCCCTCTGAAGCCTGTCTGAATTGGGAAAGGACCAATTTTTTGTAGGCCAATTCCTACTAAATCTGGGTGGCTGTACTTGTAAGAAATCTTTAACTGTTTGCATGGATTTTGCCTTGTCCTCCATCTTCTTTATCACCTCTTCAGCTTTAGAGCCAAACAAAACATTATGCTGAACAGGAGCATCCAATAATTTAGCTTTTACTTGATCTGGCAAATTTTGTTCCTTTAACCATGCATGCCTTCTAATGACTGTGCCAGAGGCAGCAGCCCTACAAGAAGCCTCCAAGGCATCAAATCCACAGTGTAAACCATGCTTTCCAACTTGTTCAGTGGCATGCATTAAGTCATGTAATTCCTTATCATCTGCACAGGCGGAAATGGAAGTTAGCTTTTGTTTTAAAACAGACAGGAGAAATTGATGGTATTTCAGCATATGAAACTGACAGTTTAAAGCCCTAATAGATAAAGTAGCAGAAGTGTACACTTTTTTGCCCCATCTTTCTAAAGATCTGGAATCCTTCTCAGTGGGAATGGGGTTTTAGCAGAAGCGGCCTTAACTCCTTAGGACCCTGAGAAATGGTTTCAGGGTCAGCAGTAGGATTCTTGTATAAAACTGGTGGGAATCAGAACCCTATAATATCTGTCTGGCTTAATAGGAGCTGGAGGAAAAGAGTCAGGAGTTGTTAGCCTCCTAAAAGCATCATCCACAATATCCAAAATAGGGAGGAATAACCAGGGTCTATGCTAGAAGAAGAAGAAAATCCCTTAGTCTTTTCTTAGATTCCGAGTACTCCTGTCCTTCCCAGTGAAAATGTTCCCTCATTTCATGCAAAATTTCCCCAAAAGAGAAATCCTCAGGGGGAGAAGCTGAAGGAATGGATTCCTCAGCATCACAATCCTCATAAGGAGGGAAAGAATATTCCTGGTCAGAAGAAGAAACTGAAGAAACAGAAGCCTGATCAGAGGAGTCATAATAAACTTCCTGCCTTGGCCTTTTATCTGGATGGGGATGTGAACCCCTAATCATAGTAAGTCCTCCGCCATCTTAAGTAACTGTTTCTGAGACTTGGGTGCCGGATCAGAAGAGGCCTGGGCTGATTTGGAAGGAGTCTTTGCCTTTGTCTTTGCCTTTATTAGAAGCTGAGTAGGCCTGAAAACCCCTTTGGAAGCCAGTACCTGCACAGCGGCTCCGGACCCATCCGAAGGAGCATTGTCCGAAGGTCCTGCAACAGAAATATTCAAAGGCCTAGTTGGCTCCTCGTGGGAGTCTGTTTCGGCCATCGGTTCCGAAATGTCCGACGACAGGGGCTGCAAAAGCGCCTCACTGACGACGGCCGAACCTGAAGCTGGCTCTACTTGTACAACATCGTCTGATTTGGACCTCGGAGGCCTGTCTTTATCCTTAAGGCCGCTTAGAACTCTGGTAGCCAAACCGTATCCAACGACATTTTATAATTAAAACGCCACCGGTAATGAAATGCAAAATCGCACCTTCGTTTAATCGTACATTGATTGAATCTAGCACAAAACCGACAACTAGCTACGTCGTGGTCAGGGTCTAAGCAAGGAATACAGTAAGAATGAAAATCCTTATGAGGTATTTGCTTCCCACATGAAATACAATTATTAACTTTTTCTGACATTGGACTGGAGCAAGAAAAATGTCTCCCCAACGGGGTACTTAGCTTTGAGTAGGAGAAGAAAGTCTTCGGACTGAAGTACGTTTATAAAAAAATTGTCAGGAGTCAGCTGACCGGCACTTGCGAGCTGCTATCACCGCACGGCAAGAAAGACTGGAGAACATGGCGTCGGCTGTCAGCTTTGTACTCTTGGTGCTCTGACGTCAAGGAGCATGGCTGAACAGCCAACGCCAGACCCAGACCTTGGGATTCTGGCCGACCGAGGACTGCCTGCCAGCAGGGGAGAACCCTACAGTCATGACTGCAACAGTGAAACACGATGAACATCAAGTTTAACACAAATAGCCCTGGGGTTGTTGTAACCAATGTGCTTACCTTACTAATGGTTTGGAGATTATTTTAGGAAATAAAATGCAAAGTAAAATTGTGTTTAAGAAGGGTAATTCTTCTACAACTAGAACAGTGTGCTTGGCCAAGTGTGAAAGCTGTGTAGGGTTTTATGCTGGAAAAGCTGAGCAGTCTTTGAAAAGTAGGATCTACGAGCACTTGTAAGAAATTAGCAATAAAAAAGAAACTAATGCTTTGTACAAGCATTCCCTTGTATGCAAAGAATATAGTAAATTAACTTTTGATATTAATCAGCAGATCAATCTGAATCCCAAGGGGGGGTTGGAAAAAAGATGGAATTACAGTGGCAATTGAGATTAGCCATTATGATCCCACCTGGGTTGAAAGATTCTATGTCTATAGCACTTGTATTAAAAGAAAAGGCTGACAGGTTGTAATGGGACTCATTTTCTCCCCCCTGATGAAATTAAAATACAGGTAATATATTATTCAATTATTCAGTTTTGTAAAAATACAGATTTTATACAGAATGTCAAAAATGACAGGAATTGCATTTTTAATTTTCCATCTCAGTATTATACCTTCTGTTTCTGGTGGATTTTGAATCATTTTAATGGAACATCATACAACATTTGTATTTTTTTACTACTGGTTGATTAACAGCCAATTGTAATGATTTCTTGGATATTTAAACAGTTCTGGAACATGAATGCAATGTATTCTGAAGAAGTCCCTGAAAAGTGCCAGGGACAAAAGTGCTCAATATTGTTTTATTTCATTAAATGTGGATTTTAACCTATAGGACCCCTCCACTGGGTGCGTTTTATTATTTTCTTTGTGTTTAGTGCATTGCCATTTGCACTGCACATTTGCTGTTGGTTTTGGAAGATAATTCCTCATTGGGTTTATCAGATACCATGCTCTCCTTTCAATCTGGTTCAGCAATCTGAGGAGAAAACCCTGCATCTGCCCCCTTCACCTTCCTGTCCAGATTCAGAATTTTGAATCTATTCAGGGAGAGAGAAATTACTTTTCTTTTTTTTTTACCAAATACTATCTTAAGAATAGATAACCTGAATTAGACGATGAAACAGACTTAATGGACTACTGCTGCCAGAGAAATGTCATGAGGAGTTACATGTTTAGTTTTCTGTTTCATTTTGACATCAAAATTGGGGCCAACGGTATTCAGGAGCTATTCAAGAGAATAGAAATTACTTCTGAAAACACAGCTAGGGTGTGGGATAAAATTAAAGTGGGGTTTAAAAATAGGGTGGAAATAAAAGAAAGGGAGCTATGGTTAAGAAGTAACAAGAATTTAGAAGGACTGACAAATGTTAAACTACTGCAGAATAGGGGGAATCTCACAGAAAAAGATCAACTGCAGAATGCTAAGCAGAAAATAATGGATCACCTCGATAATATACACGAGTTTACAAAGATTGCGAAAAAACAGAGAGGAAACCAAAATCTTGCTTTTTTCCCCACTTTTCTGAGATTTAAAAAAGTTCAGTTACAGGCTTGCTGTTCTTGAACTGTTTGTAAGTTTCTGTGAGGCCATTTTTGCTTGGGCTAAAGGAAAGTCTCTCTGTTGATCAGTGGCAGTGAAAAACATTGAGCAGCTTCCCTGCCCCCCATGAGAGTGGTTACTGACTTGAAACTGTAGTTTTATTGGTCGTTTTGGTCAATTCCTGGCTCTTTCCAGCCCCTGCTATCAAGCACGCTTTAGCGCGATTTAGAGCTGAGTTGCCACTAGAGCAGCATTGGGCAGCGCTGGTTTAACAAGGTTAAACTTTTTCTGGCTCCATAAAGTCTGTTCTTCATTTTTTCCCTTAGAACTGCTCTACCAGTAATCTAAACAGTATATCCCTTAACTAAAAAGCGCAGCACTTGTTCCTAAAAGCTCCCCCCCCCCCAAAAAAAAAAAAGCTCAGCACTTGTCTTAAAAGCATCTTCTTTTCAGGTTAAGCACTTCTGTATTATACAAAGTCCTTCACTAGCTAATTTCCAGGAGTACCCACTTCCTTACTATGTCCTCTCTTATTTAGTTACACCCCTAACTTCTTAATTTCTCTAGCATGTCAAGGGCCAGATGTGGCGTCCTCTCCTGTTCAGTTGGTGAATCTGGGAATATTGAGGCAATGTTACAACTGGCCTCATGTACACAGACAACCCTCTTCCTCCCACATAACGCAAATACTTCAAGTAGAGATGCAGCTATTTAGCCAAACTGAGGCTGAGCTCTCAACTCCTACAGGACTGGCAAGACTGAGACAGGAGGAGAAGGCAACTACACACACCACAAAACCAGTCTCACATAAAGCTATCACAACAATGAATCAAACACAAACACACAAAGACATACCTGAGGCTCTTGAGCAAAAAATTTTACTCCAAACAGCAGAGGCCTCCAAAGCAGACACCCAAGCAACTGCCAATTTCATGACACACCACAGGCAACACATAAAACCACAAAATCAGTGTGCAAAGCAGTCACAGCCCCTTAAGGTCAAATACAACACCAAACATACTTGTCATAGGTGACTCCCATAGTCAGACACAATGACGTACTACACTCTACCAGGCTGAACAAGGAGAGGGTCACAGTGCTGCCTATCGGGTGCTAGAATCCGCCACATAACACAAGCACTTGGGTCATTCCACAACAAGTACAAATATGACACAGTCATTGTCCATGCTTGTGTGAACGACCTGGAGACGCATCTCCTCCCTGGACTACATGAAAAGAGACAGAGGAGCTCTCATTATGTAGCCCAGGCAGGTATGACCCTGACCCTGAGCAGTATCCTTCCTTCACCAAGAATGATGCCAAACATAGAGACAAGATGATCAGCCTTTTAATACTGGCTTAATTTCTGGTGTCATTCAAAGGGGATCCAGTGTTCGTCTGCCTGGGATGACATGCTTGACAAGCCACGCTTGCCAAGTCAAGGCAAGGGATCTGCTTGCACCTGTCACCCCTGGATTCCGGATATTGGCTAAGGCTCTTGCCACCCCCATAGTGCCTTTTTAGGCAAGGCTCAAATTCTAAACCTACCACCCTAGAAAACAAAAATGGGAAGAAACTAAGGGTGTACGCTGCTCTCAATGCCAGAAGTCTAAATCTCGTAAATGCACACACTCAAGGCCCTTCTCAGTATGGAGAACATCGATGTTCAGCTGTGACTGAAACCTGGTTCAAGGCTCCTGAGAACACCCCGCACCACTCAGGTTTTACCTCATATCATGCTGCCTGCCCCAAAAACCCGGACCACACCACAAAAAGGAGGGGTGTATCCATATTCATCAAGGATACCCACACCTCCAGGTTGGTGGCAACGCGCCACTAAGCATCGGAAACCATCCAGGTGCAATTAACCACAGGCAAACTGTTCTACAAATTGTAGCATGCTACAGGCCACCCTCTCAAACTCAGGGAACCCCACACAGCCTTCCTGAAGACACTGGAGGGTATAAATGTATCTCCAAACACCATTATATTGGGTGACTTCTTAACTACCCTCAATATAGACTGGGAACATTACTCAAGCCCCAACTTTCTAGCCCAAAGGTTCCTGGAGTTCATAACTAAATGCCATGGAACAACTAGTCACCGCCTCCTACAAGAGGAGAAAATATACTAGGATCTCCCATCATCAAAAACATGGGGACAAATGCTCCACACCGAAGTATATCCTTTATTGGTGAGATCAGATCATAAACTAATCTCACTGGAAATCCACATCCCGGGCCTCTACCCCAAACAAAAGACCACAGTGAAGAACTTTTCTAAAGCAAACTTCACACTACTCAAGACTGGTGTGGTATCCTTCAAGGCCCCGAGCCAGTGGAAACCACAACCCAAGGTTTTCGCCATGGAAGCCCTTACAAATGCCTTCTAATGAACACCTCCAGGGCTGCATGATCAGGTAGCAATCCCTAATAAAACCAAGACTCCTTTCCACCAATGGGCAGCAACGCCCAGTCTGTGGACCCTAGCCATAAAAACAAACTTTTTTCAAAATAA